>NC_090270.1:165112684-165418861 GCF_040414725.1 Anabrus simplex | reverse complement strand
CTGTAATTTTTACCTTTATGTAATTGTATCCTTTAACCATATGCAGTCTTCTTCTTCTTCTTCTTCTTCTTCTTCTTCTTCTTCTTCTTCTTCTTCTTCTTCTTCTTCTTCAAGTGCCATGTCTATAAGTGGGTGTTGGCAATCACATGGACTATGTCATCAAGTTGATGACTGATTTGGAAAGAGCTGTTAAGGAAAGGCCTAACAAATGATATAGGTTTCCCAGCCATGAAAGCCTTCTTTTGCCCGGGCCTCATCTTACACATATTTTTTCCTGCAAGGTAAGATAAAGTAGACCATACTTCTCAGGGTGTTAAATCGCATGACCAAAGAGGGCAAGTTTCCGGGTCTTCATGGCGTTGATAATCTTCTGCTCCTTTCTCATCTGTGCCAGAACATCTTCATTTCTAATCTGAATGCTTAAAGTCATTGCAGCAATAGCAACATATCTCAAATGCTTTGAATTTTTTCTAACAACCTTCTGTCAGTGTCCATGATTCTCCTCTCTAAAGGAGGACTGAAAAGGCATAGCAATGGAGAAGACATACTCTGAGGTCCAGGTTGAGATTGCAGCCTTTGAGAACTTTCTGGAGCTTGACGAACATTGTTCTCAAATATATACACAAAATATATTAAAACTCAACAGCAAAACATACTTAAGAAATGGATTCCTCTTATTTAATGCCATGGTTGCTTCTTCCTAGTCCAAACTCTTTTTTCCCCATCATCACTGTCAGAGCTATCTATCAAGTAACACAATTGGTTATTAGTGGGTCTGCCCTGTCAATATTTATTGTTTTCATTAAAACATAGTTAATCTTCATTATTACAATTAGTGAACATGTGTTCTTGCCAATCTAAAAACTTAGCACTAAAATATATTCTTCTTAATGATGATATTTTCAGGATATAATTCCTTAAATGTTGATGCGTCCATTCATGGAATTAATGTAAAAAAATACACACTTAAAGTTTGTATAATGTAGCACCAATATGATGTGGAGGAAAATCTGAAGTTTGTGAATATATTAAGAGACATAGTAGTGAATGCTTAAAGTCATTGTAATTTTTCTGTTGGGTCCCAGAAAGTAAGGATGTTTTGCAGATATTTTTGATATTGCTGATTAAGAGAATGGTAGAAATTTCTCTAAACATGTACGATTAATGAATTGTGAACTTTGCTTTCTTTTCTCTTACCATTAATATTGTTACACTATTCTCTTTTGTGTTCGTTTTTAATCACTTACGATCTGCATGTAATGAATCAAGGTATTCTGGACTTCCCTCTCATTATTTCCCTGGATCAAAGTATTATCACCAAATAGCATTTAGCACTGTATGTTCATTCTTGTTTATTCATATGCTGATTTACCTCCTCTCATGATATCGTACTGTGGAATAAGGAACTGACAAACAATACCGACTTCCGTTGTGAAGAACGATGTTTATGCCATTATGCAATAAAGTAAATTGTTGATAAAGAAAACAAAGATATATGACTCACATGAGCTATAACAGAGCGAGTCACTATGAACAAAGCAATGCTGAATGCCAGATACAAAACAGCACTACTGTGTGGTGTGTATGAAACACCAAAAATGATCTTCTCACTTTCTGAATCTGAGTTGAGCATTTTCATCGTATACATTACTGTTAAAAGTAGTAATAATAATGTTATTTGCTTTACGTCCCACTAACTACTTTTACGGTCTTCGGAGACGCCAAGGTGCCGGAATTTTGTCCCGCAGGAGTTCTTTTACGTGCCAGTAAATCTACAGACACAGGGCTGTCGTATTTGAGCACCTTCAAATACCACCGGACTGAGCCAGGATCGAACCTGCCAAGTTGGGGTTAGAAGGTCAGCGCCTTAACCGTCTGAGCCACTCAACCCGGCCTTAAAAGTAGTAAAGGTGATGGTGCACACCCCATCAGCTATCAGTGCTAAATTATGATGCAGTAAAAACCTCATTAATACATTTATGATAGGGACAAGGAAAAAAAGAATGTGTTAAGCGAGAAAACTTACTATTGAATATACAAATAAAATCAATCCAATGGGGATATGTTAACACTAGATACGATTTTTTGAGACATGAGGGCATTTTACATTGTGTATCTGCAGGTATAGTGAAAACTACAGTATATCTAGGCCTACCATTTCCAAAGATGAGAGCATTGTATTAAAAGGTGTGAAAAACTTGAGAGAATAAATATGAAAACATTTTCCGCTGGGGCTTATAAAATAATAATGGTGCACTGAAAGGTGTGAAAAACACCAGACAACAAACAAGAAAACATGTGCATGGGGGCAAAAAAAAAAAAAAAAAAAACCAACATTGAAGTATTATTGCAGATCACACTCTTTCTGAAACAAATGTTAGTAGAAGCCTTTTATTTTGGACCAGTGGGTCATTAAATATTATTTTATGGTCACACTGTCCGGCTCCATGGCTAAATAATTAGCCTGCTGGCTTTTGGTCACAAGGGCACCGGGTTCGTTTCCCAGCAGGATCAGGAATTTTAACCATCATTGGTTAATTTTGCTTGCAGGGGGGGCTGGGTGTTTGTGTTATCTTCATCATCAGTTTATTCTCATCACGACGTGCAGGTCATCTATGGGCGTCACATCAAAAGACCTGCAGCTGGCGAGCCCTACATGTTCTCGGACACTCCTGGCACTAAAAGCCACACACCATTTAATTTCTGGTCACACTCTTAGACAGTGAATTGGAGGTTACACTCAACAGCCATGTGCGACAGCTAGGAATGACTTTGGCCGCCATTTTGAATCAGACAAATCTTCGACCAACTCCACTTATCGAGTCAAAACTCAAAGGTATGAGTTTCAACATTCGCAACCTCTGTGTACTTCAAGATGCGGGTGCCAGTCCACTTTCTGACAGATTTTAATTTTGTCTTCGTTAGTAAGGAATTTCACGACTTTTTCCATATCCATATCTAGGCTATCATGCCACAAATATGCACCATGCTAGTCAACTTCACATGATTATGTTCCTAATCCAGATATAGGCTATTGCGCAACAAATTTTCGCTACACTTCAAAGTATGTATCAACTTCAATACGGAACCAAAATGAGAATAGTTACTTGTAACACTTCAAAGTACCGGTACCACTTAACACAAAATAAATTTACAACTTCTGAATGGAATGGGAAATACTAGCACAAACAGGCTCACTGTGTTTTTCAGCAATCTCGCTGCTAACTGGTAAGCAAAACTGAACATTCCTGAGGCTAACGGCTTGCTCCCCAAAAGTGCAATCTATCCCATATTGTTCAGAAATTGAAGGCCTTATCCTATAAGTACGCAGCTGTGGTGACATCTCTGACCCGCTAAAAATTAAATAATTGAAAAAGAGGTTCAACCTATTCAATATATAAAAGAAAGGAATGTAGTGATTACATTCTTATTTAATAGTGATTAGAAATGGGACCGGTTTCGACCCTAGTCCAGGTCATCGTCAGCCGTTCAAAACATAAAAAACAAGAAAAACAATGCATATGAAAAAGAATAAGTGAACTCTGGATCGGTATAAGATGAAATATAAATTGATGATGGGGGTATAAATTGTGAGTCACTTAAAATAAAACAGTACATAATATTATGAAAGGTAGTACGGCACACGCAATGATAAGTAAAGTCTCTCAATGTTTATGAATAGTGGAGAACGGTCAAATGGGTCAGTTTTTACACTCTGTCAGGTACAAAGTCACAACACTATCGAACAACATATGAAGATCCATAAATATTTTGAAGTCGCAGACGAATAGATTTGTAGAAGCAAACTGCCAGCTTTCGGAGATCAGCGCGGCACATCCAAGGTTATGCGCTGTGGTCTCGAACGCCAAAGTAGAATGGAGAATATCCTGAAGGTCCAGTATTTGCCTCGGTTGCGGGAAGTTAAGTACGTATATATAGAAATATACAACGCAATTCAGTATAATTGAACGAGTAATTGTGCTCCTGCTGAGTTCTTGGAAAACAGTTGACTTGAAAAAACAATTGTAAAGAGAAAAAAAGTAGTAAAAAGCGCAATATCGGAAAACAAATGAAAACATATATGCACAGTGCGCTATTTTTTAAATTGAAAAAATTTAGGTCATGATTGAAGTAGTTGAAGTTGGCGCAAGACAAGAGTTAAAATTTGAATGAGGAGAACCGAAATGAAGGTAGTGGTTTTTTTTTTTTTAATAGAAAAGGTAGAATAAATTAATACCAGTAGAGGAAGAGTGATAGTGAAATAAGAGAAGAATAAAGGAAATTGAAGATAAATGGTGTTGAAGAAGGATAAGATAGGGAAATGAAAGAGGGGTAGTTTAGGGCTGATGATGACCTGGACCAGGGTCGAAATCGGTCCCATTTCTAATCACTATTAAATAAGAATGTAATCACTACATTCCTTTCTTTTATGTATTGAATAGGTTGAACCTCTTTTTCAATTGTTTAATTTTTAACGTTAATACTTTCAATACGGAACAATGAAAATTTTATCTTTAAATCTCTGACCCGCGTTAGAAATCATGTTTCTTTCACAAGGGATGACACACAACATTTTCAGGGCTAGGAAAAATGTGATTGTACTAAGCAGTAATACATATGTATTGAATAGGACACATTAAATTTTCCTTTGTAAAGTGAAAACCGTCAATACGGAATGATTCTAATATCTTGCAAACAGTAATAGCAAAAATTTGTGATGCAATAAGTGAGGTACTTTTTCATAGATCTAATGCAATGAGAATCGGGACTTTGAATTTATGATGTGCTAAGCGGGAAAGCGTGTTAATGAGGAACGCGCTAATGAGTTTTCACTGTACAATATTAGATATCATATAAAAAAATAAAGAAGTGAAGATTTAATATTCTAATTCCTAAGGTTATAGGGAAAAACAAGTTAATTTTTGCATGCCTTATGGATAATTTACCAGTAATTAAAAATCATACTCTGTAGAAGAACTAGAAAACTGAGTTTATTTTCACATCAGGAAAATGCTGAGGCCACAATTGCTTCTTTTCCACTCCTAGCCCTTTCCTGTCCCATCATCACCATAAGACCTATCTGTGTTGGTGCAACATACAGCCAATTGTTTAAAACATCATTTCATGTCATCAGGTCCATTAAGCAATAAAGAATGAGGTATATTGCTTTCAAAGGATAATGGGAGTTGAGAACAGAGGCCAGTTAAAATTGAAATAGTATAACCATGGTTGTTTTTTTATAAAGTTTTTAAATGTTTTAGGTATCTGCTGCTGGTCTCAGTTTATTTGTAGTAATGTATATGTTCCAAGAAATTAATATTATGAAGTGTTCTGTGAACCATGCATATCATTGCTAATTTTAATTCATAGTGATTTTTAAGATGATGATACTGAAATGATATTTTCCTATAACTCTGTTCCAGGTTTAGCACACCAAGGGGCAAAACTCCTCCTCTTGGTAAGTAATCAGATTTCAATTTACTACATTGTTAAGGTATGCTCAAGATCACTGAAGGATCATCACTGAGACCTTGCACAACCACTGAAATTCTGTTAGAGAATATAAAAGCCTTTCTATATTGGTGTTGATCATTTCTATGAATGTTGGCCATTAAGTGTTTAATGAGCTAGCTTCTATATTTGGCATCAAATCTTGAGCATTTTGAGCACCAACCTATAGGTACTTGAATGGCATGCTGTGTTGTCATGCCAGGTGCTTGAGCTACATATGTGATACAAATGCAGTGTCTCTAAAATATGATGGAAGACTTTTATTAATGTTTCAATATGTAGCTATACAGGGTGAACTTTATTAAAACCAACAAACTGCAGGGACTGATTCCTGACTGGAAATGGAGGAAAAAATGTCCTACGAACATGTGTCCGGAAATGGACGGTGTGTGTGCAACGATAACAAATAGTCCTGGAACACAGTACATAGCTGAATCGCATCCATGTCACAGCAGGTGTTCAAAGAGGCCTCCATGGGCTGCAATGCACATGTTCAGACATTGTATCATGGATTGCCTCACTCTTTCGGATGTTCCGACCTCTTGCCAAATAGCGTCACAGGCGTCGTGAACACACTGTTGAAGAGTCTGCACATCAGGAACTGGTTCAGCACACACAACGCTTTTCAGATGTCCCCAGAGGTAAAAATCCAGGGGGTTTAATGCCAGTGATATAGGAGGGCATGCAACAGGGCCTCTGCATCCTATCCAGCGCCTGGAGATGATGATGTTGAGGTGTTGGCGAACTGTAATGCAGAAGTGGGGTGGTGCTCCATCATGCAGAAACCACATAACCTGTCTTATTGCCAAAGGCACATTCTCAAGCAATCCAGGCAGAGTATTCTGCAGGAAGTCCAGATACGTTCCTCCGTTGAGGCATTGTGGAATAACAACTGGTTCAAGTATGTGGTCGCCAAGAATCCCTGCCCAAACATTGATGCTGAACCGATGCTGGTGAGATACATTTCAACCATTCCCCGGGGATTTTCTGTAGCCCACAGATGAAGATTATGCAGATTGATGATGCCATTTCTGGTAAAGGTTGCTTCATCGGTAAAGAGGAGTGACGACAGAAATCCCATAACTGTGATGGCCTGGTGCAGAAACCACCAACAAATTCCTTCCCATAGAGGGAAATCTGCTGCTGATAATCCTTGCACTCCTTGCAGGTGATAGGGATAATAGCGGTTGTCATGTAGGATACACATAATCGTAGTCTGGCTTACACCATGTTGGCAGGCCACTTGCCTGGATCTTGTACTAGGGTTCATCACATTGTCCTGTAGAACCTGTTCCTCTAGATGTGCTGTACACACAGTCTGCCACCTCCCTGCACGTTTGTCTGTCTGAAAGGACCCATGATCACACAAACGCCCAAAAAGGGCTTGAAACGTTGTGTGATGTTGTTGGTGTCTATGAGGGTACTTGTTTTGGTATAGCCGTGCTGCCTCTCGACCGTTTCCATTGGCTTGGCCGTACACAAACACCATCTCAGCTTGTTCCCGACATGAATACCGGACCATTCTGCTTCCAACAGTACGCTGCTTCAATCACACTATTTGCAACAGAAGAAACACACTGCAAGTAGTCAGAGAAAATTTCATTCATCAATGTCATCTACCGTCGCAATGATACATTTCTGGACACATGTTCATAGGACATTTTTTCCTCCATTTCCAGTCAAGAATAAGTCCCTGCAGTTTATCGGTTTTATTAAAGTTCACCCTGTATACTGCATTATATGCCTACATTTAACATTTTATATTTAATGTTTTGTTTTCACCTGATCTTTTCATAAAAAAGGTATAATTTGCTCCATCCTAGCAGATCTGCCCGTAAATAGGAACTGCAAGCAATGGCACATAATGTAAACTATCATGCATTATCAAACATAATATACCTTAACAGTTAATCCAATGGTGCTGTCAGTTTGTCTTCTTCATCTACTGTCAAATTGGGTTCAAATATGCTGTTGCTGAGAGATTTGTCCCTGCAAATCCTAATTTTGTGTATTTGTCATAAAAATAATGTCGCTCCACTGCATTAGAAATAAGTAATTGTTGCTATCTCTTCTGTATCAATATCACAGGCATTTCAGTATTCTTGATGTGGAAGAGGTGGAACATTTGTAAACTATCTATTCCCTCAAAGTTACAGAAATTTCATGAGCAGTTAGAAATTATTCTCTATTGTAAAATTCATAGGCAAGCCGATGGACAACGCCTTTATCCCAATTTTCTCACTGTGTGATTCTTTCTGGATAATGAATGTGTCTGCTGGGTGTTGAAGGCATGGGAGTACGTGGCAAGTATGGTTTCTTGGTCTCTTGACATGGCATGGTAAATTTATTTATGGCACACACTTTAATTCTGTGAATTTAACTCTTGGAAAAATCAAGATTCGTTCTGTATTCTTCCTTGAAGCCACCTTTCCGTTAAAAATTCACACAAAATATAATGTCTCAAGACTGACTACTGACATTTTCTCTCTTTCACTCATGTTGTCAGTGAATACTAAACTAAACTAAGTTACGTATCACCTTCAAGGGAATGATAGTATTTCTTCTAACAGCAATATTACAGACCCTCCTGACATGGATGGAGAAATAGATGGAACTGAAGGACTGGTAAGCCTAATCTGTTAATGTAAACTGACTGGCTCAATGGCTTAATGGTTAGCTTGCTGGCCTATAGTCCAAGGGGACCCAGGTTCCATTCCTGGCCAGGTTGGAGATTTTAACCTTCATTGGTTAAATCTGATGCCTCGGAGACTGAGTGCGTGCGGCATCTTCTATATTAGAACATTAAAGCTGGGGCCCCATCCTGACACGCTCAGGTCGCTTATAAGGCATCAGCTCAAAAGACCTGCACCAGGCCTCTCCAGAGGTCACACACCACTATTATAACATAAACAGAGATATCAGATAATTACATTAGAAGGTGAGGAAGGATATAGCTGATGAGTAAACATTCTGTTTATTTATAAGTCTTACAATCCTGGCTGGAGCAACATAAGACAAATGTTTTAGACTTTTATTTTTCTGTGAATTTATTAAATGCCTCCAGAATCCTCTATTTGTAACTAGCTTTGAGGCCTCATAAGTTCAGATCCATACCTGCTATCTTTAAGTCATTAGAAACCAAGTATAACCATCATCGTCTCGTCTCCCTCTACTTTTCATATCCTCCATGACTGAGTTTATTCTTCTCCTAGGTAGCCTGTCCTCCATTTGTCCCTCATGACCTCACCAACGCCAGTTTATGCATACTGCTTCATCTGTGGAGTTCATTCCTAACTTAGCCTTACCTTCCTGCCATTGTTCCCACCAGCAATCATTATCGCTATTTTCACATCTGTTACTTTTAGCTTATGAATAGCTTAGGAATAAGATATGATGATTCCACCGAGCTTTCACTCCCATACAGCGAAGTTGGTCTGACAACAGACTGGTGTAAAGATAGTTTCATTTGGAAGCTGACTTCTTTCTTACAGGATACTGTTGATCACAACTGCAAGCTCACTGCAGTAGCTTTGCTGCACCTTGACTCAATCGTACTAAACTACCATCCTGGAATTATACACATCCTAAATATTAGGGCTGGAACTTAAATAGTGGCAACATTACTGTGGAGACGCAATGCAATGGAATCTACTATTGTCGCTGATAGTACACGTTGGTTACATACCTGCCTTACCTCAGAGCAAATGGACTCGCCCTTCCCACATCACCTGCGTGTGCACAAGTGAGAGAAGCACAGTCACTTGTGAGCTAGCAGTCTAACATAACGTTGTCACTATGTTTTACAAACAGGAACAACGGAGTTGGATCAAGATTGAATGTGCCAGAGGTCGTACAGCATAACAGTGTCATCAAGGTCTTCAAGAGGCTTGCGAGGAATCTGCATTGCCTTACAGAACAGTGGAGCGTTGGGCAAAAGGCTTCAGTGATGGTCGGCAAACTGTGGCGGACATTCATTCGGCAGGTTGTCCTACGAGCGTCAGTGTTGAAGAAGTGCATGCTCTTGCTGCGTTACTGAACAGTGGTCGAAATCAGATGATTCGTGGGCTCGCCCAAGAAACCAAATTAGCGCATACCACTGTGCTTCACATCCTGAAGGAATGCCTGGGCATGCAAAAAATTGCATTATGATGGGTTCCTCATGTTTTGACGGAAATGCACATATGGTTGCACTATGACGCTGCTAAGACGCACTTGGAGTTCTATGAGCGTGAAGCAGAGACTTTATTATGCCGTAACCCTGGGTGAGACATAGGCCAAATCGTATGAGGCAAAACTGAAACGCCAGTCGAACGAATGGCGTCATTATGAGTCACCACGAAAGTCGAAAGTTTGTCAGAGCCCCAGTACAGTGAAAGTTATGGTGATCCTCATGTATGACTGTGATGGTGTTATCCTAATGCATTACATTCCTCCAGAGCAGACCGTCAATGCACAGTATTACTGTTCATTTTTGGAGCACCACCTGCAACCACCTTTGAGAAAGAAGCAGCAACACTTCCTGCAGAATCCACCCATCATTTTGCACGATAATGCTCAGGCGCATACAGTGCAAGCTGTGGCTGATTTGTTCGGTCGATGGGACGGGAAGTACTGTACCATCCACCATAATCCCCAGACTTAAGTCCTTGTGACTTTGATTTGATTTCGAAGATGAAGGAACCACTTCGTGGCATTGGCTTCAGAACTGTTGCAGAGAGTTGACAGGCAGTAGACCGCTCCATTTGCACTATCAACAGAACAGGTTCTGCTAAAGGTATACTATGACTTCCACATCATTGGGTACGTATTATACACAATGCTGGTGACTACATTGAAGGGCAGTAAAGGTTGCTAACATTTAACTCTTTTGTATCTGTTGTAAATAAAGAATTGCCACTATTTAAGTTCCAACCTTCGTACTTGAAATGATCTACATGTTCTAGTTTTGTGTACCCAACCTGAGATTCAGTTCTCTTAGGTTTCTTCCTTACTGACATCACATAAGTCTTCGAAAGACTTTCATATCATATTCATTATACCTATTTTCAAGTTTGAATATATTAGATTGTGGGCTTTCATCACTGTCTTCCGTTAAGAGCAAGTCATCCGCAGTCATCCACATAGGTCAAACTGCTTATATTTCAACCTAATTGAATCTCTCCTTGCCACTTCATATACTTTTCAGTAGATGATCCATGTAAACTATGATCAAAAAAGTTTAAAATTACAAACTTGTCCAACCTCTGTAAAGACCTTGAACCAAGAACTAATTTTACTGTCAGTTCTCATTGCAGCCCAGTTGTCACGATAATTACCTTTGATTGCTTTTAATAATCTACCCTTAATTCCATAATCCCCCAATATGGCCAAAATATTTTCCGTTGGTACTCTGTCATATGCCTTCTCTGGATCTAAGAAACATAAACATAACTCTTTATTCTCGTCATAGCATTTTTCACCTACGTGGCACATACTGAAAAACTGAAATTGACAGACCCTCTATGGTCAGAAACTACACTGGTTTTCATCCATCTTACTCTCAACTGCCGATCGCACCTTACTTTTCAAAATGCCTGTGAACACCTTGCCTGGTATAGTGATCAGTGAAATACCTTAATAGTTGTTGCAATCCTTCCTGTTCCCTTGCTTATAGCTAGGTGCAATTACTGCTTTTGTTCAATCAGACGATACCTTACCAACATTCCATTCTAATCTTATTACTCTATGAAGCCATTTTGTACCTATCTTCTCACTATATTTCATAATTTCATGTCTAATTTCACTATTCTTTCTGCTTTATGACAATATGCGGTTTATTTACCATCCTTTCTACTTCCTCAAGCGTAATCTTACTAACATCACTATCGTTCTCCCCATGACCTTAGTTGTTTGCCATGCCAAGAGAAATATTTCCATTTATGTTAAGAAGATTTTTGAAATGTATTCCTGTTCAATGATTCCCTGGGGTCTTCTATTAGTCAGTATCTGAAGCTGGGTGTTGCACCAAAATTTTCAATGTCATATTTTTATATGAGAAGCTTACAGAAATAACAATAAACTCTATTATCATTAAATGATGTTCTGCATTTCTATTAAAACTGAAATATATCTGGCAATTAAAACACAGGAAATAAGAGGCTAATTAAAAGCTATAGTACTGTATAACTACAGTTATTCTTACCTCACTTGAATTGTAAATTTGCCCTCATGTTTTTCATTGATGCAAAATGCTGGTAATATTGTGGGTAGTCCATTACGACATACCCTAGTGGTGTGGAAAAGAAATTACCGTTGCAAGAAGAGAAAAAGCAGGAATGAAGTCATCTTCACAGAATGGTGCAAACTAACAGGCATATTTGGAATTGTTTCTCGATAGGGGGCTTGCTGGTCTCTTGCAGCACCCAAGGACCAATGCTGGCGAGCGTGCTGCCTGATGCTACATACAGGCTTATGCTCGTTCCTGCTGAAACTGCATTGTGCTGCACTCTCCGCTTGGGAGTTGCCATAGGAAAGCAAACCCCTTGAGTTTGATTCAAAGCCGGCAGCATTTATTGGTCCATTGCAAAGCATTAGTACATCAGAAGACCAAAGATGGTTGATTTTAACATATTTTAGAATTTACAATATGTAAAATTTATTAAACTAGAAAATTAGAAGAAAAGATGATATATGAAATGTAAAATTAGTGGAAGTTGTGCAACAGTGCAGCAATACCATGCACTGCCCCTATTATTAGTTCACCTGACTTACCCAAAACTCTATTAATTTCATATTTCCTCCCTTTCTAAGGTTTCCAGAAAGGTTTTCCTGTCACTTAATCAAGCCTTTACAGGTTATTACCAAAGGCTTTTGATAGGGTAGTTCATGGGAGACTGAAGGTCAAAATGAGGGCTGTTGGACTAGACCAGGGATGGCAAACCTTTTCCAGCTAGTGTGACATTTTAATTCTGGTTTATTATTCTCAATTGTCTACTGTGCTACTTGTTATTTTCCTTTGGAATGGCTACAAGCCCGATCCCTAGTTCCATATTATCGCCAACTTTCTATGGGCGAGGCTTGTCACCGTATCGGCCCACCCGCTTACGCTTCGACCGCGCCAATCACGAGCAAGACTTAAGTGCTAGACAGGCTCCCTCTCTCTTCTGTCTGTGGTCATGTCGCATGGGACAATGGAAATTACCAGACAATTAATCTGGAGTTTTTCATCTCGCAAGGTTCCTGGATACATCTAGCATCCGGACTGTTCTAGAAGGGCCGGTGCAGGTATATAAGAGAGGAGTGACTAGCCTGGAGTTAGTGAGAATGAGATTGAGTTTGCTGGTGTGAGTTAGCGAAGAGTGCAGCCTGGGCGTGAGGTGTCAGCCTGATGGAGTATCTGTCTGTTGGAGCCGAGGACTCGTTCCTGTTTCCCTGACATCGTGTGTGTGAGTCTCTTGGGGCCAGCTGCTGGATAAGAACCTTCGGTGTTCTGGAGCAGCGCAAAAGGAACACTGGGTGCCGACGTGTGCAGACTGCGAACGGAGTTCGTCGGATTGAGTGAACAGCAGATACTATCCCGAGCTGCGAGACTGACGTGTAGGCTGTGGACCTTGACAGTGCTAACGAGTGTGACTGAGTGGCCGAGTGAGTGTAGTGTAAATAATCAAAGAATCTCTGTGTGTGCCATTGTAGTTGTAAGCTCGGCAATCGCATGCGTGATTGTGTGCATGCGTGTGTGTGTTTTTTAAAATAAATCTTAGAAATAGGATGCTACCAGGTTCTGTACTCATTTATTTACTTATTTACCCCACCAACACGTACAGCTGGCATCAGAAGTGGGGTGGACAAGTGTGATACACTAGTGAATAATCTCTTGCATTAGAACTGGTGTCAGAATCGATCATCTGGAAGCATATTTTGTAGTCGGTAGAAATTTCTGCAGGTGAAATTAATTCCGAACAGCTCCAGATTTTTCTAAGTAAGTTTAGCTAGCTTGAAAATAAAATCCTATCTACCTATGACAAACTCGTTAGTGAGCTGAGGTCTGAACAGAGTTCTAAGTCGGACCAACTGAAAACAGACTTGGGTGGATGGAAGAGCGAGCAGTTAAGGTTGGAAAATGAAATACGCTCTCTCAAAAAGGAGGCCAAAAATGACATGTAGGACGACAACGAACTGGGCGAGAAATGGTCCGAAGTGATCCGGTTGTGGAGTCCAGAGTTTGAGGCCCAGCGGTAGAAGTGACTGCCCTGCGTGCGAAAACGATGGCTGTGGAGACACGAATGAATCCTGCTAGCAGTGATGGCGGCTCCACCATCGTGAAGTTGAAAACCCTATGGGACGATGGGATTACTTCCAAGAGAACATGCCAGACTCAATTCGAGACCAGATCGATGTCCAAGAAGAGTGCCGAATACCCGACTGCCTGACTGTGTACGGAAGATCACAGTACAACGCAGCCCCTAGCCAAGTTCGACCTATGAGGAGGTTGTGGGAGTGCTCGACGTGCGCTGCGGTGTCCACCAACCGAGTCCAGCTGCAGGACAGGACTCGGTGCACAGATATAACGCCGTGGATATACGACGCCTAGATCGAGTGACTAGGCAACGTCATTGTGGAAGAGTTATCCCAAGGTGGCACCAAGCTCGAGGCAACTGATGTCTGTGATAAACTACGTGGCACTGAGATCCGTCCAGGGAGGATGATTGGCAGGAAACAGAAATATGAAGAGGCTCTGATGATGGCCCATATGGCACAGGCAGTGATTGCAACGGCACAGCTGGAGGAACCCCTACTAGGAGACGGAGCACCAATGGAAGACGAACCGATGACCAACGAACGAGGATGCCACCTGACCAGGACACTTGTTCCTGCGTGCCGGTACAAACATCGAATTCCACACTCCAGAAGAAGAAGAAATTCAGCAGGGCTAAATCTGGGACGAGCATACCAGAGGACTACGAAGGCGCTCAAGCCCTGAAAGTAGATGCGGGTGTGGACGAAAGGAAAACCACTGAAATTCCGGCTGCCATGCGAGGACTTGCGGATCGTTACTACCGGGAACAAGGACACCATTGACTGAACCCAGCGGATCCCCCATGGGAATGTGGTGGCCAACCGAATAAACCGTCTGGTACTGTATCGTGAAGCAGCTTGCGACGAGCTGCCTTAAGGAGGGGGCAATGTAATGGTTATAGTGTCCGTCATGCCAACTTTCTATGGGCAGGGCTCTTCACTGTATCGGCCCACCCGCTTACGCTTCGACCGCACCGATCATGAACAAGACTTAAGTGCTAGACCGGCCCTCTCTCTCTTCTGTCCATGGTCGCACTGCATGGGACGAGGGAAATTACCAGACTATTAATCTGGAGTCTTCCATCTTGCGAGGTTCCTGGATACATCTAGCATCCGGACTGTTCTAGAAGGGCCGGTGCAGGTATATAAGAGAGGAGTGACTAGCCTGGAGTTAGTGAGAATGAGATTGAGTTTGCTGGTGTGAGTTAGTAAAGAGTGCAGCCTGGGCCTGAGGTGTCAGCCTGATGGAGTATCTGTCTGCTGGAGCCGAGGACTCGTTCCTGTTTCCCTGACGTTGTGTGTGTGTGTGAGTCTCTTGGGGCCGGCTGCCGGAGAAGAACCTTGCATGTTCTGGAGCAATGCGAAGGGAACACTGGGTGCCGACGTGTGCAGACTGCAAATGGAGTTTGACGGATTGAGTGAACAGCGGATACTATCCCGAGCTGCGAGACTGACATGTAGGCTGTGGGCCGTGCCAGCGCTAACGAGTGTGACTGAGTGGCTGAGTGAGTTAAGTGTAAATAATCGAAGAGTCTCTGTGTGTGTCATTGTAGATGGAATATGAGAATCTAAGAGAGAGAGAGAGAGAGAGAGAGAGAGAGAGAGAGAGCATGAACCGTGTAAGTGTGTAACCATGTACTTGTGTAAGTTGTAAGCTCAGCAAGTAAGAGAGAGTGTGTGTGTGTGTTTTTTTAAAATTGATTTTGTAGTGCTTAGTTAATAAATCTTAGAAATAGGATGCTACCAGGTTCTGTACTTATTTACCCCGCCAAGATGTAACATTATGTTTCTTAATGTGTTATTACATATATGTCTTCTTCTTCTTCTTCTTCTTCTTCTTCTTCTTCTTCTTCTTCTTCTTCTTCTTCTTCTTAGAGTGCCTGTCCACCTCGGACGTCAGCAATCAACACGGCTATTCTGGCTTCATCCATTGCAATTTGGAACAGTTCTGTAGATGTTTTGTGGAACCAGGTTTTAAGGTTGTCAAGCCAGGAAATTCTTCTTCATCCCGGAGATCTTTTTCCTTCTATTTTTCCTTGCAGGATAAGTTGAAGCAGCTCATATCTTTTCTGATTCCTGATGATGTGTCCAAAATATTGTAGTTTACAACACTTGATTGTGTTGATCAGCTCTGGTCTCTTGTTAGCTTGGCGTAGAACCTGAACGTTTGTAACTTTCTGAATCCATGATATTCTCAAAATTCTTCTGTATACCAGAGTTCAAATGCTTCCATTCTAGCAGTGGTGGCTTTTGTAAGGATCCATGTTTACACACCATAAAAAAGAACTGAAAAAATATAGCATCTAACGAGCCACATTTTGTTATGCATGGTAAGGTCTTGATTCTTGAAGGTTGAGGTCATTGAGTTGAAAGCACTCCTCGCTTTTCCAGTGCGACACTTTATCTCTTGCGAATTGTCCCATGCTTTGTTAATGAGTGTACCCAAGTACGGACACTGTAAAACTCTCTCTATACTTGCTCCATTGAGGTACAGATTCACGCATTGGATGTTCTTCTTACTGATGATCGTAAATTTTGTACATATTATGTAAAATGATACATTTGATTTCATGTTCTGTGGTCATATTTGTCAGTACCACAAAAATACATTTTTATATGTAAGTTTCAAGAATACCTAACAGTATTTGTAAAACAGTATAA
This sequence comes from Anabrus simplex, assembly GCF_040414725.1. Classification (NCBI taxonomy): domain Eukaryota; kingdom Metazoa; phylum Arthropoda; class Insecta; order Orthoptera; family Tettigoniidae; genus Anabrus; species Anabrus simplex. Next base: position 165,402,415 of record NC_090270.1, on the reverse strand, counting down.
TAAACGCCCATTGTAACACACTTCATCATTAAATATTATTAAATATAGAAATAAAAAATACTGATATTGCCAAAGGACTTTAATTGAAATATCGTTCTCAACTTAGTGTGAAACTTGTTGCTGAATCTTAGTAGCCATGTCATTTATATCAGGTTCGTACCTTGTCTTCAATAACACATGAGAAGTACTTAGGTCTGAAGCAAGATGGTTTCTAACTGTTGACTTTACAACATTCATTGTAGAAAGTAACTGCTCGCAGGCAAACAAAGTAAATAGCGCTATAGCACATTTCTACTTAGCCGAAAACATTTGTTGGAGACTGTTCCACTGTTCAAGTATTAAGGAAAAGTATTTGATTTTCAATGCTAAAAAGATAAAGTTGTGCCACCTATTCAATATAATAACACTGTTGCACGAATCAATGTAGCAACATGTTTAATTTGTTATGGGACCGGTTTCGACATATGTCCATATCATCATCAGCCTACACAAAAATGGCAAGGAGTGAACACAATTGTAACACTTATGACACTTTTCTTGAATTAAAAATAGAAGTTCATATAGAGGTTCTTGAGCACTCTTGCCTGATCTTGAGGTTAAAAAATGATGCAGTATAATTCACAATTGTGACTTGGACTAGACTAAAGAGTGGTTCAATGGGTGGCTACATTTCTAGAAAAAAGATCTCAGAGAATGCATTTATTTATTTATTTATTGAATATCCTAACAGTTTGAACCCTGTTGTACGTGAGTATATTAGGGTTGTGATTTTGATCAGTTAATTAATTAGTGGTCCCTGACACAAAATTAGGAAACTCAATTATTGAAGATGTGGTGAATGAACTTAGGAACTGTTTGTAGCAGCAGGATTTCATAAACAGATGGTATAATGGCTTTGATAGTTCCATCTTACAATTGTTCTTCAGTCTGTCAGAACTAATTCATGACTAAATAAATTTAGAAACTGCTTGAAGAAGAAAGCATAATATAACAGAATTTTACCTAAAAAAGAAACTACTTATTAAGTTGATATTATTATTATTAAGTTGTTTCTTTTTCGGGTATACTTCAGTTATTATATGCTTTCTTTTGCAGGTAGTTTTTAACCAAACAGTTATTAATTATTTTTTTATGTTGCAAGGTAGACAGTAGATGATGGTATGATAGTAAATAGGATGAGAAGTCAGGCTGTATATTTCACCAAGAGAAAAAATCCCGTCAGTTCTAATTATTGTGTTTATGGGGTGAAAGTACCTCCCAGGAATCACTGTAAATACTTAGGTGTTAATATAAAGAAAGATCTTAATTGTGGTTAATCACATTACCGAGGTTGTAAATAAAGGTTACAGATCTCTTCATATGTTTATGACATTATTTAGGCGTTTTAGTAAAGATGTAAAGGAGAGGGTCTATAAGTCTCTGGTGAGACCCCAATTAGAGTATGGTTCCAGCATATGTGACCCACAACAGGATTACTTGATATGAGAACAGGAAAAGATCCTAAGGAAGGCAGCACATTTTGTTCTGTGTGATTTCCGACAAAAGAATAGTGTCATAGGATATTCCCCCCACCTTTCCCCTCCCTCCTCTCCTTCACGACCTCTCGCCCCACACCCTCTCCCCTTGCCCTGCCTCTCCCTCCTTGCCTGCCCCTTCCTTTTCCTTTGAATCTCACTACCGTTAGTATGAGGCGCACACAACAATAGGCCACACACCACATGCTGCAATGAGAAGAAGGTCTCATATAACCTATGCCATCTACCTAACACGCTCTCTCCTTCAATTCATTAATTTTATCTAATTTTATTCAGGTTAACTTCATGGACACCGCAATGAATTGCAAATTTTTTATCAGACACAATGTATCTGTTTTAACCACATCTTCATGTGCCATCCTGACAGTGTCCAACAACATTTCAGCACAATTTTAACAAGCACTATGAGAGCATTTCATTTTATTACGTTGATTGATGTTGAAACACCATTGAGCAGTTCTGCGTCAGCTGATGGTTAATTACAGTGGCGTCCAGTGACTTGCATATGGCTAACACCACTCAAGTCGATTTGGTGATTGACTACAGGATCAACAATTACCAGTTCCTGTTTTACAATTGAAATTGTAATGATTAGCAGTGATAGAACTAACAGTTCTGTGAAAATTATACATAAAAGAGTCTTGATGATGAGCATAATTTATTTTCAAATTTACTTATCATTTCATCCCAATTTTTAATGTCAATTGTGTATTTGTTCATTTGTTTTATGTCAATTGTGTGTATGTACATTTGTTTAGTTATTAGATGTTTTACATTAAGGCTGAAGATAGCCAGCCCAGGCCGAAATTAATCCCTAGTTAATGTAATTCAAAATGTTGCATATTGTAGTATTGAAAGGTGTACCATTACGACATTAATTTAATAATTATTATTGTGAAAAGAGTAGTGTCACAAAAATGTTGCAAACTTTGGGCTAGGAAGAGTTGGGAGTAAGGAGAAGAGTTGCTCAACTAAACAGGATGTTCCGAGTTGTCAGTAGAGAAATGGCACGGAATGACATTAGTAAACGAATAAGGTTGAGTGGAGATTTTAAATGTAGGAAAGATCATAATATAAAGTTGGAATTCAAGAGGACATGGGGCAAATACTGTATTTATTTATAGGATGGTGATTCAGCAATTAATCATTTTACTCTGTTTCTTTCATCTACATACAATGTCTTGTTATCTCAATCCTTGTTTGCAGCCATTTATGAAATGCCTTCTTTAGACATTTAGAAGCTGCCTTCACTTTATCTTTCCACCAATATGTTTGCTTTTTCTGTCACTATACACCGTAGTTACTAGACATTCCATTGCTTTTTCTACTACAGCATCCCCGTATGCCACCCATTCTTTTTCTGTACCTTGAATCTGCTTACCCCCTATTGTTTAGAACTTTTCACTAATCATATCCATGTATTCTGTCTAATTTCCTCATCCTGGAGATTTTCTACTGCTTTTCATCTGCAGACAGATTTCAGTTTCTCTATCCTAGAGATATTTAGTTCAATACAGATCAGATAGTGGTCTGTATCAACAAAAAATCCCCGGTGTATCTGCACATTCCTAACAGATTTTCTTAATTCAAAGTTGGTTATGATATACCGTAGATATATATGGTTTTGGTGCCCCTATCCTCCCATGTGTAGCGGTTAATAGCCTTATGCTTGAAGAATGTATTTGTAACTGCTAATCCTACACTAGCACAGAAGTCCAGTAAATGCACCCCTTTCATATTACCTTCCATACCCATTACCTTCTCATATCCTTCAGTTCTGTTTCCAACTCTTGCATTGAAATCGCTCTTTAGCACATCAATAGTACCGTATTTCACGGCATAATCATCGCCACCGCGTAATTGTCGCATCCTTTATTTTCAATACAAAAATCGGACTTTAAACCTTTAATTACATAATCGTCGCACGTCCAAATTTTGTTCACTAATCTGGTTAAAAGGTAAATGGAACTGCAACGTAAGTTGCACATGAATGCGCAATTTAAATACGTGTATGGTTTATGGGCAATTTGGCAACACAGTCACGTTTGCGACATGTTGCACAACGTATAAATAAATAATACCGGTATATGTACGACGCATGGCTTACCGGTAGACTATCGGCAGTTTGACAACGTGGTCGCGAGACAGTGTACTATTTATTCACCACCTACATATTATGAGTTCCCATTTGAAATACGTAAGGCTGTAAGTTATCGCTTATCGGCAACGTCGCCAGGAAATACTGGCTAGGTAGGTTGAATGGACCTCAAACCAGCCCTCAGATACAGGTAAAATTCCCTGACCCGGCCGTGAATTGAACCCGAGGCCTCCGTGTAAGAGGCAAGCACGCTACCCCTACACCATTGGGCCGGCTCCTGTGTTATTGCGCACGAAGTGAAATCCAAGACGATAACGCAGATTTCCACGGAATTATTCAGCCGAATTATTTACGATGTCTCAGTTGTCATCGCTAGACTCTTATCTTACTACTACGTCATAAGTGTCCGGGCATGGGATGGAAAATTTTATCCAAGCAGTCAAGATAATTATTATCCAATGCTATTAAAGTTTTATTTTATAAACTCGTCAGTAATGTAATGTAAAATCATCAATAACTGGGAAGAAATATTAACCTAATTACCGTATGTTTAAAAGAAATTGATAAAAAATGAATGTTTGTTGCTGACATCTCGGAATACAGTCAACTATACAGTAGATTTACACCGCGCTAGCTAGAGCTCCGGTTTGCAAGCTTTGCGCAAGCGCAGTAGTGTGTCGCAACCAACGAGCTAAACTGATAAATTGTTGCATGCTTCCTTGCTGCCTAACAGTATTGGCTGCTCTGGAATGGACAGATCACAGATGCATTTATTTGTTTCAGATTGACGTGATTACTGTAGACATGTGTGCGTGAGAATTTAAGTTTTTAATTTGTGTTTTGGGTGTTTGCAGAAATAATTTGTTTTAATAGTGAACAATTACGGAAAGTCATTTATATCGCAAAACATTAACGTGTGAAGCATTTATAAGCGATTATGGGTAAATATAGAAATTATTCTGCGGGCTTCAAGCTAAGTGTAATTGCCTTCGCTGAACAGCACGGGAACAGAGCTGCAGAAAGAAAATTTTCTGTGAGTGAAAAGTTGGTGCGTGACTGGCGGAAAGTAAAAAAACAAGCTAAAAAGCACAAACCCTTCTAGACGCACGTTTAGAGGTCCTAAAACAGGGAAGTTTCCTATAATTGACGAAGAAGTGTTTAGGTACGTCAGTGAAATACGTAACAATGGCTGCAGTGTATCATATGAAATGTTACAAATTAAGGGACAGGGGGTAGCGCGCAAACACAACATACCGGTAACTCAGTTTAAGGCGACTCATGGGTGGATTAAGGGGTTCATGCGACGACACTATCTGTCAGTGCGAAGGAGAACAACACTAAGCCAAAAGTTGCCTGCTGATTACACGGACAAGATTGTAAATTTTCACCGATTTGTCATACGTTTGCGCAAGGAAACTTCGTACCGTACTTGCTTTCTCAAATCGGTAATGCCGATCGGACTCCAATCTTTTTTGATATGCCTCGCAACAGCACTATTGCACTAAAAGGATCACGGAGTGTATTAATGAAAACCAGCGGTAGTGAGAAGTTGCGATGCACGGCAATGCTAGCCATTACAGCTGACGGGAGAAAGTTGCCGCCTTACATCATTTTCAAGAGGAAAACGATGCCTAAGAATATACAGTTTCCCCGTGGAATTCATGTACGAGTACAACCAAAGGGTTGGATGGACGTAGAACTCATGCTGGTCTGGGTTAAAACTGTGTGGAATAGAAGACCTGGTGCACTACTAAAACAACCAGCTCTGCTTGGTTTAGATAGTTTCCGAGGTCACCTCGTGAACGAAGTGAAGCAAATTCTTACTACAAATAAGACACGACAGATAGTCATTCCTGGTGGCCTAACATCTGCTTTGCAGCCACTAGACGTATGTGTTAATAAACCCTTTAAAGACCACTTACGTCGATTTTACAATGAGTGGATGATGAGCGGCGATCGGCAATTGACGCCCGCCGGAAATATCAGGCGTCCACCCTTGGACTTGTTATGCTCGTGGGTGAAGAAGAGTGGGATCTTATACCACCTGAACTAGTCTCCAAGAGCTTCAAAAGGACTGGGATTTCGAATGCACTAGACGGTTCCGAAGATGACGCAGTGTGGCAGGGAGACGAAGAATCTGATACTGGTATTAACAGAGGCGAGGACGGCGCATCAGATAGCGAAACCTGCGATAGCGACACCGAAGATTTGGAATAAATTGCGTACCGGTAAGTCCGCATTTCACAACAAAGCGATAATTTTTTGCAAGTGTAATATTTTAACTTTAATACTCAAATTAATGACAAATTAACTTAATACATTCATTTTTATTTTCAGCTTGGAAAAACGTTCACCGAATTGTTGCGAAAAATTATGAATTTTGTTTTAGACTATTTTAATTATTTTGATGTATAAACGCGAGTATTACGTGCATCTTAAATTTGTATCAAATACAATTTAGTTATAAATACATTTTTTGAGTAATACAAATACTGGTATTAAATATTCATCGTATAATGGTCGACCCTACAATTTTTTTCGAAAATTTTGGTATAAAAAGTGCGACGATTATGCCGTGAAATATGGTAATTACATCTCTCTGCATAGGGTTGATGACAGGAAGGGCATTCGGCTGTAAAACATGGCCAGGTCCTCATGTACGGCATAGTTCGCACCCGTGACCCCACCAGAGTATGGAAGAAGACGGAAGAAGATTAATAAACTAACAAAGATAAAATTACCGTATTTCACCAGTCTCATCCTAGAACTGTTTTCTATTACAGGCATTAGCCATTCTTCTTGTTATATCATTCATTTGTCTGAGCAGGGATGATACAGTATTTCTTTCTTACACTTCATAATGAGGTCTATTTCTGTTTCCCACTAGGCATTGCAGCAAACTTTGATTTGTAAATGCCAGGAAGAGTACCAAGGAGAAAAGGTGTGACGTTTGATGTCCAGTTAAATGTTCAAGAATACTAGTTCAATATCAGCAGACTTTTGAAGACGGAAAAATCCAAAGCTTGCTTTATTATTCAAATTGGTATGCAAAAGTGCCCTGGTGCCCAAAACCAAAATTCTGTTTCATGACATTCTAATCCACTTTTTCATAAGGTCTGTAAAGCTACAGCTGTTCAGCCAGTCCTTGATATTATAAGGATGCTAGTGACTCAGATTGTGCTAAATTATTTTCCGAAGTTAGATTTGTTTTGAAACATTAATTCTATGTTGTATTCTTACAGATTCTTCAGGAGAATTTGCCAGGGAACCATGGTAAGAATTTTATTTATTGTGTCTTGTAAGAGTAGCATTGGCAATATGTACATTAACAGTAATAGCAAATTATTGGTTTCATATTATCTGCAAGTTCTTAAACCAAACATCTCACATACATACACCCTATGTACCAAACAAAAATAACATCTTTTCAGCTCCATGATGTGATCTCTTTCAAACCCTGTAAGTAGGTAATATTGAAGATGAATGCATCTTTTGGGTATTGTTTCTGCAGTGTGAGTATTGTGTTCCAACACCTTTGGTAGAAATCAGAGTAGTTTTGTAGCCAGACTCAGGTCATTAAAACAACTCATGGGGATATCCCTCTTCTCCAAATTGCAGTCATACAATTAACTTCTTTCTGGATGCTTAACATTGCATTAAAGTGGGGAGATACACCTTTGTGGGTCAAAGACCTATATTTTTCAACATTTTTTCCTTTATAAAATCTTAATGTGTTAGAAAAAAATAATTATCTCCAATACTTCAGAAGATATGTTTGTAGATGTCCTTGTATATCACTTGCCACATCCCACTCTATCACATGTTTGTTGCTCATTTCCCATAACATTAATATTTTTTTTTCATCAATGAAAAATGATTGAAGATATTTGCATAAGGTTTTGCATTATAGTATATTTTATTTAAAATAAAAAAATGCTTTAGGCTCTTTTCTCTCATACAAGCAATAAATAGGGGTTAAAATGTTACACAAATTTATATTGAAGATAACAGCATACAACAACAAAAAATGCCTAAACTTAAACCAATGAAATCTCTATGTTTGCGTGTGCTAAAATCTATATATATAAAGTAGCTTGTCCTGACTGACTGACTGACTGATTCATCATCGCCGAGCCAAAACTACTGGACATAAAGAAATGAAATTTTGGGGATATATTCATATTAAGATGTAGGTCCTCGCTAAGAGAGGATTTTAGGATATTCCGTCGCTAAGGGGGTGAAAAGGGGGGTGAAATTTTAAAATGAGTGTGTCTATATCTCAAAACTTTAAAAGTTCACAGATGTGAAAATTGGTATTTAGAATCTTCTTTAAAAATAAGGAAACACATATTTTTTTGTTTTCAGAAAATCCCAATATGAGGGGTGAAAAAGGGTGAAAAAGGGGTTGAATGCCTTTAATCAGGATACCGGTATTTATATCTCAGAAACTGAAGATATTACTGTTGTAACCAAGGTTGAGATTTACAAAACACAACTTTATTATTCGCTTCAAATGCAAAATACACTATTTACACAAATAAAACTGAAATTTAACTTGAAGCAAAATGAATTAGGAATCTTGAAAAGAGTCTATCTTTTGTACACTATATACAAGTTTGCAGTATTTACATCCACTACTATCTCGAAAAGATAGTCCTTGTGATATGAAAAGTCGATAGTCGAAAACTATCCGAAGTACTGACATAAATGTTTTGGAAAGTCCTTCCTTGCTGAGTTCATAGAAGCAAGTTCAATGTTGAAAGAATTCTTACTTGGCGAAACCAAGGGAGCTTGCATTAATTAGGGAAATATTACGGTATGTAATAGTATGACTGGATATGGGCAGCGGAATAAGAGGAGCGGTGACCAGAGGTGATACCTCGTACTGCCAGAAATTCAGTCCACCTGGCTGAAGCACATTTTCAAGAGGAGTAGCCTCCGTGCTCGACGTAGGGTGTATTCTGGAGCTGGACGCCGGGGCAAGTGGGCATCTGGACAGGCTGGGAGTTCCTCTTTATAGTACACACACGATGGTTCAGGCACACGCACTGAGAGCTGCGCGTCGAGGCTAGAAGAATGACACCTGGCGCGCGTGTAGCTGGCTGGCGGAGCGAGAAGGGAGCGCCGGACATACAACAATTACAGACCTCAAAATTGGTACTTTTGATCTCTTTCAAAAATAAAGAAACACATTTTATTTTTTATTTTTGGAAAAGCCAATTAATGCGAGGGTGAAAAGGGGGGTGAATTTTTAAAATGAGTGCATCTATATCTCAAAAGTTTTAAAGTTTAGAGATGTAAAAATTGGTATTTAGAATCTTCATTAATAATTAAGGAACATGTATTTTTTTGTTTTTTGAAAATCCCAATAAGAGGGGAGAAAAGGGATGAAAAACGGGTAGAATGCCTTTAAAGGGAATACTTATATCTTAGAAACTGAAGATATTGCAGACCTGAAAATTGGTGTTTGGGATCTCCTTTAAAAATAAAGAAATGTGTATTTTTTTGTTTTTAGAAAATCCAATTAATGGTGGCGGGTAAAAGGGGGATGATTTTTTAATATGAGTGTATCTATACCTCAACACTTTTAAAGTTTATAGATGTAAACATTGGTACTCAGAATGTCCTTTAAAAATAAAGAAACACGTATTTTTTGTTTTTGGAAAATCCAATTAATCGGAGGGTGAAAAGGGGGTGAATTTTTAAAATCAGTGAATCTATATCTCCAAACTTTTAAAGTTTGCAGATGTAAAAATTAGTATTTAGAATCTTCATTAAAAATAAAGAAACACACATTTTTTTGTTTTTGGAAAATCGCAATAGGAGGAGTGAAAAGGGGTGAAAAAGCGGTTGAATGCCTTTAATGAGGCTACTTATATCTCAGAAACTGAAGATATTACAGACCTGAAAATTGGTGTTTGGGATCTCCTTTAAAAGTAAAGAAACACGTATTTTTTTGTTTCTGGAAAACCAATTAAGAGGGGGTGAAAAGGGAGTAATATTTTAAAATGAGTGTATCCATATCTTAAAACTTTTAAAGGTTATAGATGTAAAAATTGGTATTTAGAATCTCCTTTGAAAATAAAGAAACACGTATATTTTGTTTTCGGAAAATCCTAATAGGAAGGGTGGAAAAGGTTGAAAAAGGGGTCGAATGCCTTTCATGAGTCTACTTATATTTCAAAACCTGAAGATATTACAGACCTGAAAATTGGTGTTTGGAATCTCTTTTAAAAATAAAGAAACACGTATTTTTTTGTTTTTGGAAAATCCAATTAATGGAGGGTGAAAAGGGGGTGATTTTTTCAAAATGAGTGTATCTATATCTCAATAGTTTATAGACGTAAATATTGGTATTTAGAATCTCCTTTAAAAATAAAGAAACACGTATTCTTTTGTTTTCGGAAAATCCCAATAGGAAGGGTGTAAAAGGGTGAGTAGTGGGTTGAATGCCTTTAATGAGGCTACTTATATTTCAGAACCTGAAGATATTACAGACCTGAAAATTGGTATTTGGGATCTAGTTTAAAAGTAAAGAAACAAGTATTTTTTCGTTTTTGGAAAATCCAAATATTAGGGGGTGAAAAAGGGGGGGTGAATTTTTTAAAATGAGTGTGTCTACATCTTAAAACTTTAAAATTTACATATGTAAAGTTGGTACTTAGAATCTCCTCTAAAAATAAAGGAACACGTATTTTTTTTTGTTTCCTTAAATCCCAATAGGAGGGGTTTAAAGGGGTGAAAAATGGGTTGAATGCTTTTAATGAGGATACATATATCTCAGAAACGAAAGATATTACAGAACTGAAAATTTGTATTTGGGATCTCCTTTAAAAATAAAGAAACACGTATTTTTTAGTTTTTGGAAAATCCAATTAATGGCGGCTAAACAGGAGTGACAAAATGGGGTGAATTTTTTGAAAGACTATATCTACAGAATATCTGAGAAACGTAAAATGTTACAGACGTAAAAAGTGGATGTTTGGAATCTCCTGTAAATGTAAAGAAACATAGGTGATTTGTTTTGGGAAACTCCACTTAAGGGGAACTCAACAGGGGTGAAATTTTAAAATGAGAATTTTTACACTATATCTCAAAAAACTTAACATGTTACAGAAGTGAAAAATGGTATTTTTTATCTCTATTAAACATAAAGAAATGTGTATTTTTAGTTTTCGGAAATACCACTTGGGTGGAGCGGAGGGGGGGGGGTGGCGTGGGTAAAAGTGACTGAAAATGGTGTTGAATTCTTTTAATTAGGCTACTGATATCTCAAAAATGAAGATGTTACAGACATGAAATTTGATATTTGGAATCTGCTTTAAAAGTAAAGAAACACGTATTGTCGGAAAATCCAATGAAGGGGGGGGGGGTGAAAGAATTGAAAAAATAATTGACTTAATTGTATGAGAATACATACATCTAATAAAAACTAAAGTTGTTACAGACGTGATAATTCGTATTCGGATCTCCTTTAAAAACAAAGAAAAACGCATTTTGGGGGGGGGGGGGGGACCAGGGACCAGGAGTTGAATTCCTTTCATGAGGACACATAAATCAAGAACTGAAGAAGTTAGAGTCGTGATAATTGGTATTTAGAAGATCCTTTACTATTAAAGAAACAAGTATATTTTGCGGGAAAATTCACTTGGGGAGGGGGGGGGGGGGGTAGTGTGAAATGAAGTGCAAAAAGTAAATTATTTTTATGGGGATACTTATATCTCTAAGCTGAAGGTAATAGACGTGAACATTGGTGTTTGGAATCTCCCTTAAACATAAAGAAACAAGCCTTCTTTTAATTTTTCTTGGGGGGGGGGGGGGAGGTGGCGGTAAATAATCTTAACGGCGGTGGGGTGTAGAAGGAGGTGAGACCAATTGATTTTACTGTTATTAATGTACTGATAAGGATCCTCCGTTGCCCAGGCGGCAGCGCGCCGGTCTCTCACATCTGGGTTCCGTGGTTCAAATCCCGGTCACTCCATGTGTCATTCGTGCTGGACAAAACGGAGGTTTGACAGGTTTTTCTCCGGATACTCAGGTTTTCCCTGTCATCAGCCATTCCAGCAACTAATAATAATAATAATAATGTTCCGGACCGTCGTCAAATGTGCAGACCGCGCTGGAAACGGCTCCTGGACGGGTAATGACTAAGAATGTAACCCGGCCGCGGGTTCAGTGCCACCAAGGCAACCAATATGACACCACGCCGGATCTCCTGAAGGATTTTATCCATATTAAAAATGATTATAGGAAAAGATGGCACAGATTTACGGACCCAACTGACCGGGAGGAATACCTGAGTCTAACTCAGGAAGTACGAAATCGATTGCTGAAAAGGAAGATTGAAAAATGGGAGGAAACGTGCCGTAAAATAATTGAAAACGAGTCAGATCGGGAATTTTGGAGGATTATATATCTAAAACAATAAGCATTCAATTATAAATTTCAGTATAATACCGTAGCGAAGCACGGGTATATTGCTAGTAAAACATATATTCCTTTTTTTTTTTTTTCCATATCGTGTAAGGTTTTTGTTCAGTAATGCACTTTCTCTTTCTGCTAATGCTTCACAGAGTGGGCACTCCAACTTGGATAAAGTAAACATAAGAAAAGATTGCAGGTAGATGTTAGTGGAAGTTTTATCAGTTCAATGGTGTGTCCCTGCCGGGCTGAGTGGCTCAGACGGTTAAGGCGCTGGCCTTCTAACCCCAACTTGGCAGGTTCGATCCTGGCTCAGTCCGGTGGTATTTGAAGGTGCTCAAATACGACAGCCTCGTGTCGGTAGATTTACTGGCACGTAAAAGAACTCCTGCGGGACTAAATTCCGGCACCTCGGCGTCTCCGAAGACCGTAAAAGTAGTTAGTGGGACGTAAAGCAAAATATCATCATCATCATCATCATCATCATCATCAATGGTGTGTCCTGTTTGTATATGTATATAGTTCCTCCACTGTGTATGGGTACTGGAAAGAAAGCACAGACAGTATTGTGACTGACTTGATATTGTGCACAACATTTTTACGTGAAGTTTTGTGAGTTCAGATGTTAGTTTTATGGTTGTGAATAACGAGGCTTTTCATCATCATTTTCCTTCCATGTATTAGTCCTATAGAAGAAGTGTTACTGTCTATACAAAAGATTTGTATTTTCACGCCATCTTTTTTGGGGTGTCCCAGAGATCTCTTCCCACCAAGGCAGTAGTTTATGACTGCTTTGGGAATCCTGCTTCTGTCCATCTTGTTTAGGTGTTCTAGCCAATTTTCCTGGTATTCATAGATGTATTCCAATATAGGTATGCTTTTAAGATCATTCAGCACTTCTGTATTTCTTTTGTGTTCCCACTTAGTACCTCCTGCTGTTTGCCACATATATTTCATTTCAACTGTAGTTATTCTTCTCTCATTGCATTTCCTCAGGATCCATGCTTCACTTCCATAGCAAAGTACAGGTCTTGCCAAAATTTTGTAGATTCTTGTATGGGTGTGTTTTTGAACTAATGATGGTCTGAAAACTTTATTGATGATTCCCAAACATCTGTTGAATTTGGAGATTTTCTCGGGTATGGTCAGTTCTTCAAAGAACGACAGTTTGTAGCCATGGTATTTAAAATCATTTACTCTTTCCAAAATGTTGTTATTTAAGCAGATCTTGCTTCTTACTGGTTCCTTGCCACAGAAAGCCATTATCTTAGTTTCCTCAGGGGATATTTCCATTGAGTACTTTTCTGAGATGGTGACCAGCACTAAGTCATCTGCAAATAATATTGTGTCCAGCTGTAGATTTCTGTTAGTGTGGACGGAACTATGTCTTGTTTCTCTAAATTCTCATATGAGAGCATTCATATAGATTATGAACGGGAGAGGGAAAAGACTGCAACCCTGTCTTACTCCTGTGTTTATTGTTTTCCACTCTGATAATTTATTGTTGACATTTACTGAAATTAGGTTAGGTTTGTACTTATGTTCTGTACCATCTGTTGTGGGGTGTGATCAGATATTAAAATATTAAGTAAGGTATTGCTGTATGCTTTGTCAAAAGCTTCTTTGGAGTCCACAAAGGCAATACTGTATGTGTTTCTACATTAAATTCTCTGTGTTTTTCTAGAAGGATTTTCATTGTGAAATAGCCATCGCAGCAAGATCTTCCCTTTCTGAAGACGAATTGTTCCTCTCCCAAAATGTTCTCATAGTGTTTGTACAGTTTATTTTTAATGATGTTGGCATATATTTTATAAACAGAATTTAATAAACATATGCCTCTCTAGTTTTCACAATCATTTTTGTTGCCTTTCTTGAAAATGGGTATAACTATTGCTTTATTCCAGTTTTCAGGTGGGTCTTCTCCTTTGCAAATTCTTTTTAGGAACTGGGTAAACCTTTGTTGGAAAGATTTGCATGCATATTTGAATAACTCTAAATTTAAGCCATCTTCCCTGGGTGTTTTATTGCTTTTGAGTGTTTTAAGGACTGCAACTAGTTCTGCCATTGTAATGCGTTCGGTGTGTGGATTGTCTTGAGTGAAGTGTCTGAATAGGTGAGACATTCTGTGACCATAAATTTTGAAAGTGATTTCACCAAGTGTTGCAGGAGATTGTGTTGATTCTGAGTGTGTCTTTAGTTTCCCTATTTAAATTTTTCAAAATTTTCTAATTCCGTGGTTGAGGCCATTTTCTAAATGGGATACAAATTCTTCCCAGTTCCTCCTATTGTATTTGTGTACTTCTCTCTTTGCAATTGCTTTCTTTCTGTGGTATTCTATTTTATCTCATCTTTCTTGGTAACAGTTATAAGTACGTTAAACAGATTTGTAGTTTGCAAAATTCATACAAAGTGTCAATTTACAGCAATGATGTTGTATCAATGTGTAAATTCTATGAATTTATTTTGCTATGTGTGTGGTGAATTCACTGCAAGATCTTAACAAGAAAATATTACTACAATCAAGGAAGCATATGAATTGTACTTTGACTCTAAAATGGATCAGAACAAATATTTGCATTCAAATATTTTTGTAGAGGATATTCCCTTAATTTAAAAATCTGGTTAAATAGCACTTGCCCCTCTACAGGTCTTTTGCTGTTCCCATGGTATGGACAGAGCAGAAGGATTACGTTTAGTACTCTTATTTCTGTTTAACCAAAATTCAGGTTTCTCATCAAAAAGTAAACATTCCATAGTCTATCCAGATTTTCCTTCAGCATGAAGTAGCGGTGGTTGTGGTGGTGGTGATTATTGTTTTAAGAGGAAGTACAACTGGGCAACCATTCTCTATATAACACTAATTAGAGAGAAAAATTGGAAGGATCTGATACTTTTAAAAATCAATACATCAGCCAGAGAAAGACAAGGGTCACAAAGGGCATGAAAATGAAAGACTCCCTAGGCCTTGAGTGCTGTAATACCATCGGGGTTGACCAAGGGAGGTCGGATAGGATAGATGAAAGTGAGGAGCCTGGCACAAGTAAGTAGAAGCAATGCCAGGACTCAGCTGAGGGCCCCTTGGTCGCTAACCCACGCTCCCAAGTTAAGAGCCCCTGGGGCCCCTTGTTGTTGGCTCTTACAACAGCAGGAGATACTGTAGGTGTTATTCTACCACCCCCACCCACAGGAGGTTCTCAGCATGAAGGCCTGTTAAGCATAGTGATTTGCTTTCCATTTCAGCACCACCTGAAAACTTGACCTCGCAAGAGGAAGCATAGAGGCTGATACCAGTACTTCTTGCACTCCGACACTGATTCTGAATTCATGAAATCCAAAAATACCTGTCTAATTTAACAGTCAATGTTAAACCATCTTGTAAGAGTTTTAAATTACCGAGCGAGTTGGCCATGCTGTTAGGTGTGCACAGCTGTGAGCTTGCAACCGGGAGATAAGGGGTTTAAATCCCACTGTCAGCAGCCCTGAAGATAGTTTTCCATGGTTTCCCACGTAAAGCCACTAGCAAAAATAAAGATAAAAAATAAAATTAAATTAAATCACACACAAGCCCAGTCTGCAGTCTGAATTATTAGCGTTTTGACTAAAGAAATGGAATCTCTTACATCCAGGCACCAAAGTGTCAGCTTATCAAAAGCGTCAGCATGACTTATCGACATATTATACAGTACTTACTGAGTGGTGCCTCTTTATAGACTCGTCAAAATCTAAAAGCAATATTACTACACGAAGGTAATATTTGCTGTTAGGTATCAATGACAGTGGTTTATGCCAATAATATGAAAGAATGAGTGCCTTTATATATTCCTCTATGTGGTGTTTTTGGTTATGTTTTTAACAATAAAACAATATAAGATATTTCAAGATTAATTTTTCATAGGAATTTTATTTTTATGTTTTAGAGTGTTTATTAATTTTATATTTTACTAGCTGAAACCTGTCAAGACATGACGGTCAGTAGGGTAAATATTTATTGAAGAAGTTCCTTATATACGACATTCCTTGCACTTTACTTTTTTTACAATGTTTTTTTTCGTCACATGGACACACATGTCTTACGGCGACGATGGGATAGGAAATGACTAGAATTGGGAAGGAAGTGACCGTGGCCTTGAAGCTACCTGGTGTGAAAATGGGAAACCACGATAAGCCATCTTCTTGGCTGCTGATGGTGGGGTTTGGCCCTACTATCTCATGCAAGCTAATAGTTACATGACCCACACCATGCAGTCCCTTGCTCTGTGCATTTCTTTGTGGCGTACCGACAATCGAACACAAGGACAACTAAATAAATTACGGCACGACGCCGCAAACACACAGCGTCATTTGCCAGCACTACCAGAAGAAAGCCTAGAGGCCATCCCAGCGCGAAATCACACCAACAATTTAGGGTAGGCCTTGACGAAGGAACAGGACTGGGAAGTGATGGAATCTGGGCAAACCAAGGTCAAAAGAACCTCAACAGAGGATGGATCTTAGACAAACAAGGGATAAAACTATTCACTTAAATTAACAAAACACCGAGCTTGATGGCTGCAGTCGCTTAAGTGCGGCTAGTATCCAGTAATCGGGAGATAATGGGTTCAAACCCCACTGTCGGCAGCCCTGAAGATGGTTTTCCGTAGTTTCCCATTTTCACATCAGGCAATGCTGGGGCTGTACCTTAATTGAGGCAACGGCCGATTCCTTCCCATTCCTAGGCCTTTCCTAACCCATTGTCGCCATAAAACATATCTGTATCGGTGCGATATAAAGCATATAGCAAAAAAAACTCGCCTTCATAGTTAAGGACAAAAAATTTAATGTAAATAAAAATAATTTGAAAGGTGGGTGGTCAAGAAAATATTTCAAAAGGTTTGAATTTTAAATTGATAACAGAAAAGAAATAAATACCTTTTAGAAAAATAGAAAAACTTCTTGAATAACCTGACTTTTAAAATCATATGTCTTCAGAGACAACAAAATAAATCAGAATAAGAGAAGGTTAAAATTCAGAAACAAACAAGCTACAAATTAAATTGGACATCACAATTATAGTACCTTCCAAGCTCGGTATTGTCAGTTTTAGAATTATGAGTACTTTCAACATTTACAGAAGTTTCATACATATCATGTGCACAATTTTTGGGTGCAGATGTCCCTATAATTTACTCAATTAATTTACATATTATTAGTTAATAATTTAGATAAACTTATCAAATACCGGTACTTGGTTGTACCAGATTAATATTTTATCAAAATAGCCATCAGGCTTAACCGATCACAAGAAATTACAACTTGATTTTAAAGAAAGAGGCCTCAGTGAACACTGAAGCTTATATAAGGAAAGAAAATATTACTCAGGCAATGGAAACGTTAACGGAAATAAAACAAAGGAACCATAAAAAATACAGATAAACAAGAATCGATGCCATAAAAAATTAATTTACACCAAGAGACCAGAAATAAAATATAAAGATCCATTAAAACAATGTAAATGAATAACCATGACCAAGTTCAACACATTAAATACACCGACACAAGCATACATATTGCATAACTAGGGGCCTTATTTTTTGGTGAAATAAAACTGTCGATTTCGGTGTTAAAACTGAGACTTTTCGGTAGGTATTTCATGAAATAAATTGTTATACTGATCGATGTTTCCTGCGAAATCTTCCTTGGAGTAGCGTATGGGGTAAATGTAACTAACTTTGTGATAAGGGGTTTTAAAGTAAACTCTTGTAATATATCATTGTTATTGAATCTTAGAAAAACCAAATATGCAAATTGTTTTAGAAATAAATATATAAATCACAAAAAAAAACCCCAAACCCCATGGCACTACAGCTCTTGAAGGGCCTTGGCCTACCAAGCAACCGCTGCTCAGCCCGAAGGCCTGCAGATTATGAGGTGTCGTGGTCAGCACGACGAATCCTCTCGGCCGTTATTCTTGGCTTTCTAGACCGGGGCCGCTATCTCACCGTCAGATAGCTCCTCAATTCTAATCACGTGTCGGTGTGATGTAAAGCCCCTAGCAAAAAAAAATTCTAATCACGTAGGCTGAGTGGACCTTGAACCAGCCCTCAGGTCCAGGTAAAAATCCCTGTCCTGGCCGGGAATCGAACCCGGGGCATCCGGGTAAGAGGTAGGCACGCTACCCCTACACCACGGGGCCGGCATATAAATCACTGATACTTCGAAATAAAGTTAAGTGATCTGCCCTGTGATATATATTTATACATAGCCTACATTTTTGACGTTGAATTACTTGTCTCCAAAGTACAGACTAAGCATGATTTCAACATTATCAGGATGCAGAGTTGTGCGACAGATTGTGTTTTTGTGTAAGCAGAGAAGCTCCTCTCGCTGACCACATTAGACGTTGGAAACCATAAAGCTTGCGAACACTTGGATCTAAATTCACTGTGGTCTTTTATAATACCTCCTAAAACTTTGCTAACACTGTCTTCTTTCACTTCCTCAACCAGATGTGCTTTCATTGCATTTTTCAAAGTAATGTAGCTCTGGAAGATGTTCATGGATATGCTCTTTTTCCCCGGTCGGGGCTGAGTAGCTCAGATGGTTAAAGCGCTGGCTTTCTGACCCCAATTTGGCAGGTTCGATCCTGGCTCAGTCCGGTGGTATTTGAAGGAGTTCAAATACGTCAGCCTCATGTCACTAGTTTACTGGCACGTAAAAGAACTCCTGCGGGACAACATTCCTGTATCTCGGCGTCTCCAGAAAACGTAAAAGTTGTTAGTGGGACATAAAAACAATACCATTATTACTACTCAAAAAGGCGATTTATTTACAATAGTCCTACCAATACCATCATATTTTACAGTAAAGACAGTATTATTTATCTTTCCTTTAATATTCATTCTCTTCCTCATACCAGGATTATCCTATTTTTCTAGAGGCATGTTGGCTTGCACGAATGCTTTTTTTTTTGTATCGATTACAAATTGCTCTCTATAATTTTTCAACACCTTTACGATATGTAAAGTATCGCCGATTGTTATTTGCCGCTTGGAATTATGTTCATTTGCTTCATTCTGATTCTCAGCACTGTATATCGTAGCCTATGTTCCAACTTTACGAATATCAACGGTACGCTATTGATACATTAGAATTTTTCTTGCAACGTCAAATACATAGAACCCCTCACTGTTGTATTCTTCTGCCCTCGAAAAACCTGTTGTGACTTCAGTTTTTGGTATTTTTATACTTAAATGTTGGACATTTGCCGATAAAGGTTCGTAAGTAACGAAATCTCATTGCGCACTGCTGTATCTACGACTGGTCTTGTATCTTGTTACGACCACAACGCTATTTGCTGAAATCGATAACAGATATTGATTTTTATCGACTGCCTTAGAGATCGTGGAACTGAATACACATACTTTCGATACACAGTGCGTACCGCTTTGTGTGCATTTGTGTGGGGAATACACAGCACTATCAAGCAAATGAGAAGGAAACTACAATAGTCAAGTTCTCAGAAGCATTTAAACGTTTATTGGAGAGCTCTTCTGGTGCCATTTTACATTTTTCACACCAAATGGTGTATATTTCGTGATTATTTGTGCAATTTGCGCAATAAATCAAATTTCACGATATTTCGCGAGTTCATTTTGCTAAAATACGGTATTTTTAATACCTGGGAAGTCATATATAGACAAGAAAGAAGATATCAAGAAAACTCGTGCATATCGTTATTACCAAAAAATACGGCCCCTATGCATAACAAACGATGCTGGTCACAACATTCAGTAACCACCACCACCATAACTGATGGCAACAATGCACAATACAATATGAAGCAATTATGTTATCAGCAAGCAAAGACAACATCCCACAATAATGTTATGAATGGCAGCAAGGTTCAGAAAAAAAGCCATGAAACAGAAATAATCTCAGAAAATAAATAATGATGATAATAAAATTTAGAAAAATCAAACAAGGCAAATTACAAATCAAAATTATCAAATTAGAAGCACACTTTGGTATTAACTTTGGTATAAAATTACAAATCCAAGTGTGACATTAATGTCACTTAAACATCATTGACACACCTGATGGTGGCCAGCCTCACCAATAGACCACTAAAAATTCTGTGAAATCAAATACATTAAGTTTT
Organism: Anabrus simplex; assembly: GCF_040414725.1. Classification (NCBI taxonomy): domain Eukaryota; kingdom Metazoa; phylum Arthropoda; class Insecta; order Orthoptera; family Tettigoniidae; genus Anabrus; species Anabrus simplex. The sequence goes on along the minus strand of NC_090270.1, from coordinate 165,382,224 downwards.
ACATTGCCAGAAATAAATTTTTAAACTGCCACAGTTAGTATAGCTTTGTTGGTAATCTTTGAGTACAGTAGTTCTTGCAAATTTCATTTCTGTTTGTGCTTAGTAGTGACATACAGTATCAGTATCGTAATTAGGATAGTCTGAAAGTAGTTTAAAAATTACTGTAGTGTACTGTACAGTAGTATAAGAGTAATATCCTATTAGAATTTAGTGTGCTTATTTTATTATTGTAAAATATTTGTGTAGTACTGGTGTAGTAGAGGTATCCGTAGAAACTCTTACTAAAATTCTGTTGATGTAATTAGGATAGGCTTAATTGCAGTTTGGAATTGTGTAGTTCTTGTGTATTACTTTCGATATTCAGTAATTAACAGCAGTTTTTATCCTGTTAGGGGTTGTAGGATAAAAAATAGAGTACGACAAAGTAGTATTGTAGTGTAGTCGTATATTAATTACCTTATTGATGTGTAATCTTTGAGTACTATCCCAGGCAATATATCCCTCCACCATTTATTTTTTGCAAATAAGTTATTTCCATTTTTTCAGTAAAGAATGTCTAAGGAGCGCAGGTGTATGAACTGTGGGTGTGGTGAGGCATTGAGGGGTATGAGGAAGGAGTTGGAGAGTTTGAGGGAGATAATTAGGATTCTCACAGAAGACAGGAAGGAAGATAGGACTCTCTCAAACAATGTACAGGTTACAGTACGTGTACAAGAGGGAGGGGAAGGTAAGGGGGGAGTTGTAGAAGACAGGTGCTCTAATGTTCTAAGAGGAAGGAGATTGCAGGCTAAGGGCTCTATTCAGGATCAGAATTCACGACAGGTGTCTGTACGAAATCGGTACGAGTCACTCCAGGTAGAACAACAGAGGGAAGATGAGGGACAGGGAACTGTTGCTATGTGTGGAAGTGCGAGGAAGGGAAAAGGTAGGAAAGGGAAATGTAGAGTAGAGGATAGGATAATACAGGTGGAACAGGGTCATGGGAAGGAGAAAAGGGAGGAGGAAATAGCTTCTGCAGCTATCAGGAAAGATAGGGCTGACCAGGAAGGGAGGAGATCAAATGAGGTGGGTAGGGTTGAGGCTCTGGTCATGGGGGATTCTATCGTTAGACACGTGGGGAAAGTGTGTAGAGGAAAGGGAGCCAGGGTAGAAAGTTATCCAGGAATTAGGTGAGGCAGATGTTGAGCAAGGAAGAAGAGAGGGAGGAGGGGAAGGAGAAGGTGGTAGTGTTCCACGTTGATACCAACAACGTAAGGCAAGCTGATATAAGTACAACATAGTTGGAGATGTGTGGGATCTGGTAAATGCAACACGGGTGAATTTTGAGAAAGCGGAGATTGTTATTAGTGGAATACTGTGTAGGAGGGATACTGACTGGAGGGTGATTGGGGATTTAAATGAGACTATGGAGTGGGTATGTGGGAAACTCGGAGTGAAATTTCTAGATCCTAATGGGTGGGTAGGAGATAGGGATCTGCGCTCAGATGGCCATCACTTAAACGGCAGTGATACGTATAAGTTAGGAAATTTGTTCGGAAGGGTAATAGGGAGGTACATTCAGGGAAACGGGATGGCCTAGGGAGCGGTGATAAGGGAACAGGGAACTGGAAATCAAGTAGGGATGACATAAAATTGTTACTGTTGAACTGTAGAAGTATTGTAAAGATAGGAATAGAATTAAGTAATTTAATTTATATATTTACCAGATATTGTAATAGGAGTTGAATCATGGCTGAGAAATTATATAATGGATGCAGAAATTTTCTCACGGCACTGGAGTGTGTATCGTAGAGATAGGATAGGAATGATGGGAGGGGGAGTATTCATTCTGGTGAAAGAAGAATTTGTAAGCTACGAAAAAGTTAAAGATGAGACACATGAAATACTAGGAGTAAGGCTCATTTCTAAAGATAATAGGAAACTTGATATATTTGGAGTGTACAGACCGGGAAAGGGTAGCACTGACGCGGACTCGGAATTATTTGATAGGATAGTCGGCTATGTGGGAAACGACATAAAAAGAAATGTGATTGTAGCGGGAGATCTGAATTTGCCAGATGTCAATTGGGAAGGTAATGCGAACGACAGGAAGCATGACCAACAAATGGCAATTAAGTTAATATGGGAAGGACAGCTGATTCAGAAAGTGATGGAACCAACCAGAGGGAAAAATATCCTGGATTTGGTGCTGATAAAACCAGATGAGCTCTATAAGGAAACTGAAGTAATAGATGGTATTAGTGATCATGAAGCTGTTTTTGTGGTAGTTAAAAATAAATGTGATAGAAAGGAAGGTCTTAAAAGTAGGACTATTAGGCAGTACCATATGGCTGATAAAGCAGGCATGAGGAAGTTTCTAAAAAGTAACTATGATCGGTGGAAAACGGTAAATAAAAATGTAAACAGACTCCGGGATGGGTTTAAAGAAATTGTTGAGGAATGCGAAAGCAGATTTGTACCTTTAAGGGTGGTAAGTAATGGTAAAGACCCACCTTATTCTTCTTCTTATTATTATTTTATGACCACATAGGATCACTTTAGTCAGTCCGTCGTTCAGGTCTCTTTGAAGGGATTGTTCGGGCTTTGCGGTCCTCCCAGTACTTCTTCAGACGCTCCGATCTTCGTGCCCTTTCCTCAGTTGAAAATGTGCGTGTTGTTGGTTTGTTTTGTGTAAGGGTAAAGCGGAGGTTTTATTATTCTTGAGTTTTGTATTCAATTTTATCTTATTTTTGGTGTCTTCTGTTGTAAGGCCTATTTCCTTCAGATCCTCTCTTACTTCTCTGATCCATTTACATCCTGTTGTGGTATTTTTTGAGACGAGATTGTGTTGTACTAGTTGTTTCAGAAGTCTCGAGTCTTGCATCCTCATGATATGTCCAAAGAATCCCAGTCTCCTCTTACGCATAGTATCTGTAATGGGTTCTAGCTCTTTGTACACGACTTTGTTAGGTATTAACCACCACTGTCCATCTTTCTGATATTTTTTGTTGATACAGGTTCTTCCAATCCTCCTTTCAATTTTCTGAAGTCTGTCAGTCTTTGATTGTTTATTCAGGTAAAAGAGTGTTTCTGCTGCATATGTAGCTTCCGGTTTTATAACTGTGTTGTAGTGTTTTATTTTTGTATTTATTGATAGACATTTCTTTTTGTAGATATCCCATGTTAATTTTTGTGCTTTAGCTAATCTATTTGTTCTTACTTGGATTGAGATTTTTTCATTTAAGTTATGTGTTATTACTTCTCCAAGATATTTAAAGTGAGTTACTATTTTGATTTTATTACCATTTATGGTGAGAAATAAAGAGACTAAGAAGGAGGTGCAGACTGGAAAGAAATAATTGGAAATGGCTGTGGAAGTAAGGAGGAATTCAAGGAACTTACTAGAAAATTGAATCTAGCAAAGAAAGCAGCTAAGGATAACATGATGGCAAGCATAATTGGCAGTCATACAAATTTTAGTGAAAAATGGAAGGGTATGTATGGGTATTTTAAGGCAGAAACAGGTTCCAGGAAGGACATTCCCGAAATAATTGATGATCAAGGGGAGTGTGTATGTGAGGATCTTCAAAAGGCAGAAGTATTCAGTCAGCAGTATGTAAAGATTGTTGGCAGCTTTAACCTGGGATAGATGCACTCGGAACATTTTTTCCATGTCCGGATCTTTCACCGACAAGGTGACTGGTGTCAAGAAATCAATAATCTCGCAGGGCCCATGAATGCGAGGAGCAAGCTTCCCAGAAGGGACGAAATTCTTAACAAATACCTTGTCTCCAACAGCAAGATCGGCAGGACGGCGGCTCTTATCATAGCACTCTTGTTTCTTCTCGTACGAGACCTTCAGGTTTTGCTTTGCCTTCCTCGAAATAGCCCTGATGTTAGGGGGATCAATCTTTTCTGGCAACAACTCATTTATGTTCCACAAATTGGTGAGCAGAGAATTAGGGACGAAAGAAAACATCAGAGAATTAGGGGAGAATTTATGAGCTTCATGTACCGCAGAATTGAAAGTAGATTCAAGCCAAGGCAACGACGTGTCCCACCTCAAAACATCGTCGCGGTGAAAGGCAATGGGAGCAGAGCGTAAGTTTCGGTTAACCCTCTCAGCGTAAGAAGGTTGAGGGTAGTAGGGAGATGTGGTAACATGAGAAATGTGTAACCGTACGTATGTATGATCCCCGAATTTTTAGGTTAGGAAATTTTCGTATATAGTTTGTAATTTTAAAATCATGTAATTTTGTTTATTGAGAATGTAAAAACGTAATATTATAAGAAGAATGTGTAGTTAGGGAATATTGCATATGTGCATGATTATATTTTGTACAAATTTCCGTTTGGGTAAGAGTCTGTAAATATGGCCTAGCCGTAAGGATTGTGCAACCGGGAAATCTGCGACTATATCGGGAAGGACGGTTGAAGTCAGTTGGATGTGTTGCAACAAGTGGCTTGGAAACACGGGGTACGGCAGGTAGTGTAGAGTGATGAATTGGAGTGGATCAATGTGGATGTACGTGAGTGGACGTTCGATGTCACAACAGACGCACGATAGCCAATACGAGGGCTTTGTTTTTAAGCGAGGTTGGGTTGACTGAGTGTCGCGTCAAGAAGTGCCTGTGAGAGCGTTGCTACCTATAAACTCTCCAGGACGCTATAACCACGTGCAGCAAGCCTATATAAGCAGGTACGCGTGTGCGGCAAGTCATTCTAATGCTGTTTCTGACGCTGATACTGATTGTGTTTTTGATTCTGTGTTTCTCACTCGGACCGGCGCGCGGGAGCTACTTAGCGCAGATTCCTAGTATATTTTATCTACGGAGTGAGCAGGCTAAATATCGCTGATGCTACAAGTTTCTGGCGGCACCAAAGCGTACCGAATCTACATTCGGTAGTGGATGTGTGGTTGTGCACAGAGCTAATTCTGGATAAAGAAGATCGTCGGCCGAGTATCCAGTTATGGTTGGAGAAACGTGAGGCGCCACACTAACCTGTGCGGCACTCGAGAAGAACTCAAGACGTCGATGAAGTGTGTAAATAAGGTTAGGGATGCTCTTCGTAAAGAAGGTTGCATCCGTACGTAGAGAAAGTCGTCGTACTTTTCTCTACCAGAATACGATTGTTGATCTGTAGAAGTAGAGTGCAGTGCGGCTCTTACCTGGAGGTATGTTAAGAAATGTATATATAGTATTAATAATTTTATTGATGGTTTGTAGTGTGTATATTTGCCTTTGTAAACGACAAACGAGTAGGTCTCGTGAAGTAATGATTTGGTTGTTGTTAAGGGTGTGTATATTTGCCTTTGTAAATGACAAACGAGTAGGTCTCGTGAAGTAATGATTAATGCTGGTTGTAGTTGTTTGTACTTTGCCTTTGTGGACGGCAATCAGGAGGTGGTCTCGTTTAAGTGATGATTATTGTGGTATTTATTATATTTTGGTTTATTATTTTGGGAGTTAAGTTCTGGTATCAAACTTGCAGTAAATCTTTTTATCAGTGGAGTGAGGATGAACCTGGCATGCTACCTACATCTAATTTCAGGGGTAAACAGGTAAGCTTATAAAGTAAGTCTGGAGCTTCTTCAGCCTGATGACCGTCGCCTTGGGAGAGGGAGGTACTCATTGCTCTACATAGTTATATATTCCTATAATTGTTTTTCAGTTGGCGCCCAATATCTTGGTATTTATACTTATTTCACTCACCGTTAATTTATTATATTTTTGTTTATTATTTATTGGTAGTCGTCAAATTGTTTCAAATGGACAAGCTGAAACAAAATTTCTTAAACAGGTTCGATGTAAAGGCCTTGGCGTTATCGGAGGCTAAGTACTGGCAAGGACCGAATGACGAAAATATGGATTCAAACATCTAATAGTAGTCTCAGAAGTGGCTAACCTCGTCGGAATCAACCAGGAAAAACGGGTAAAACCATCTATGCAGACGAAAACAAACCTATTACCATCTGCCCTAGATTTCGGCAAAGGGCCTACGTAATTGATATAGAGGCGCTGCATAGGGAGAGTAGCCTGACTAGAGGACAATAAGCCGACGCGGGTGTTAGGAGAAGGCTTACTGAGCGCGCAAATTTTACATGCTTTAACAAGTTCACATACTTCACCGTCAAGCCGTTTCCAAATAAAATTTTCCCTAATCTTCTCCCTAGTCTTAAACACTCCTAGATGGCCACCGAGAGGAGTTTCGTGGAAGTATTTAAAAATCATAGGCACAAGGACCGAGGGTATAACAACCTTCATTTTATGATCGTGACGGGCGGGACAACACAGAACGCCATTCCTTAACACATAAGGATCAATAATTTTCCCTTCCTTAAGATCTTGGACAATAGGTCCCAAAGTAGTGTCCTCCGCTTGGAACTTAGCAACGTCGTGATACAATAATGGAGTATCGGACAAGATGACCTCTGCTAGGGGTAATGACAAAGGAACCTCAGAAGTTGAAGATTCGCCCTCCTGAACAGGCTGATCCGAAAACATCCGACTGAGAGAGTCAGCGACTACATTGTCCGAACCACGAATATGACGTACGTTGAACTGAAAAACCAAGATCCTAATGGCCCAACGGGCCAGACGGCCAGTTTTCCTAGGCTTCCCCAAAACCCAGCTCAATGCCTGGTTGTCAGTCTCGAGTTCGAACCTTACATGCTCTAGGTAAATACGAAACCTTTCTAACGAGCCGAAACATGTTTGAATTTGTTTACTCCATCTAATGATGGAATATTTATTGTATTGAATTAGGAGGATACTCTCATTTTTCACCTTTGTAAAGTGAAAACCTTTCTAAGGCGAACAAAACCGCCAATCCTTCCAGCTCGTATACAGAATACTTGGCTCTGACAGAAGACAAGGTCCTAGAGGCATACGCAATGGGGCGTCTCCCCAATTCCGAGTCCTGCAAAAGGACAGCCGCAACCGCAGACGCCGATGCATCGGTCTGAACGATGAAAGACTTGGAAAAGTCAGGCACAGCCAACACCGGAGCGTTAGATATGGCCAACTTTAAATCATCAAAGGCAGCTTGTTGGGAGGGCCCCCATTCAAATTTAACCCCTTTACGTCGGAGGGCGTTAAGAGGCCTGGCTCGATTGGCGAAATTTGGAATAAATTTCCGAAAAAAGTTCACCATTCCAACAAAGCGGGCAACACCTTTAACGTCCCGAGGAGGTTTGAACTGGCGAATGGCCTGGGTGCGAGAGTGATCAACAGACACACCATTGGATGACACTATATGTCCCAAGAAGGATATTTGGTGCTTGGCAAAAGATACTTTAGAAAGTTTGACCATGAGACCGGCCTTGCGAAGACGGGACAACACTTCCCTCAAATGGCGGAGATGATCCCCGAATGTTTCGGAACAAATTACTACGTCATCAAGATAATAGTAAAGGTAGTTAAACTTGATGTCAGAAAACAGTTGATCAAGCAGCCTAGTAAGCACGGCAGCGCCAGTGGAAATGCCAAAGGGCAGAGGGCAAAATTCGTAAAGATTCCAGTCCGTAGCGAAGGTTGTCAAATGACGGGACTCTTCAGCTAACGGAATCTGATATTACGCCTGATTTAAATCTAAAATAGTAAAATATCTAGCCTTCTTGAACCATGAGAAGAAAGAATGCAGATCAGGGAGAGGAACTGACTGCAATACCACTTTTTTGTTCAACTCCGTATAGTCCAGCACAGGGTGATAACCACCTTGAGGTTTCGGGACCAGGAAGATGGAGGAGGAGTAGGCAGAAGTAGATGGCCGAATAATGCCCTGATCCAACATTTTATTAACTATCTCTTTTAACTCTTGCATTTTCAGAGGAGCCAAGCGATAGGGCGGTGACCTAACCGGAACCGAGTCTGTGACCTCGATCTTGTACTCCAAAAGATTCGTCATCCCCAGTTTCTTGGTAAAAACCTCCAGGAAAGCATTGCATATTTCCCTGATGCATCCAGCCTGATCCTCAGGCAAATGACTAAGGTCAGGTTCCATTTGATCCTGAGGAGGTGACACTACAGACGAAGAAACAGAATTAGACATAAGTAAGGGTATCTTAGTAGTATTACAAAATTTAAACCAGCAGGAGCCCTCCTGCATATCCAAAAGCAGCCCTGTATACACAAAAAAATTAGAGCCAAGAATTATAGGATACGGCAAATTTTTAGCCACATACAGGGGAAATTTCCAGGAAAAATTAGACAGTCGAATTTTGCACTTTACTACGCCAGAAACCTCAACTCTCAAAGAATTTGCAGCAACAAATGACAGAGAAACAGGCAGGACATCGGAAAATGTACAAACAGGACTATTGAGAGCAAACCACTTATCACTAATAAATGAGACTACGCTTCCCGAATCCAAAAGAGCTGATACCGGTTCATTATTTATCTCTACCTTGACAAAGGGGGCTAAACCCTTGACCTCAGTAGATATGCCTAAACACTGAAGGGGGCAGCCAGAAGAATGTCTCCCGGAAGAAATGCTAGAATAATGTTGATCAACAGGTGATAGATCGGGGAGGCCAGCGCTTCCCGCTTCCCCGTCTAGTCAGCTAACATTTGGCTTATGCGAACACTGCCTCGCCACGTGACCGGGAATCCTAAACCTGAAACATACGACATTAGAAGGCCTAGACTGAACCCTGGTGCCTGAACTGGCACCCGACACCTGTGCGCTAGTAGAACGAGCAGGGCACTTATTTCGAAGATGATCAGAAGCCCTGCAACCAAAACATCTTTTTAATGGGGCAGGTTTACTAACAAGCGGAGAGCCAGAATAATCACAAGGCAAGGAAGAAGTACTCTCAACTTGAAGGGAATCTGCATGTCGAAAACCCTCCGCGGACACAACCATCGCTTCCAACTCTTCAAAATTGCGAGGCTGCGACGCGAAGCATAAACATGAACAGTATTCTGGAGAAATGCCCTCCACAATCGTAGCCACAATCTACTCTTCAGTAAAATTCAGCGCAAAAACTCTGGCATAAAACTTAATATCCGAAATAAACTCCGATAAAGTCTCGTCCAGGCGCTGCACCCTAAAGTAAAATTTTTGGACTAGCGAATGAAGAGCCCTAGGAGGAATGAACTGAGCCAGTAAATGAGCATGGAACTGATGTTGTGGGGATTGGCTTGAAATAGCATTAACGATTTTATTTGACAAAACCCCGACCGTATATGGATAAATAATCTGTAGAATTTGAACATGCGTTAACCCAAAGACTAAGGCATGATCCAAAAATTCAACCAGAAACCGAAGAAAGGAAACCACATCGCTTGCCGAATTTACAGAGTAACGAGGGGCACCTTTCAACATCATATTCAAAGGGTGAGGCATATTCGAAAAGGGTGAGCTCAGAGATGGCAAGGTTGACTGTTGGTTCAACGGGCGACAGTCAGAAGGAGCATTTAAATGAACAGACTGCTGCGGTGGAAGCGAAGCTCTCTCCTCGTCAATCTTACAACTACGAATCTGTTGGTTCAACTCGCCTTCCACCTGGGCAGGTGGGGGAAGAACGGGCTTTGATTTAATGGAAAGCCCAGCTAACCAGGCCTCCACTTTCTTTAAAAGGTCAGCTGATGTGTCCTTTAATTCCACAAACTGACTCAATATCTCTTCCTTCAATTCCAGGGAAAGGAGATCTTCCACTCGTTGACAATAATGATTTAATCTACCCTGTAGTCTCTTAAGTTGATGAGGAGAAGCCACGTCATTCTCCAGAAAATCCATCACAGATGCAATATTGGAAAGGTTAGGCTGGATAAGGGACAGCGCACTAGCGACCTCACCTTCGGTATAATGAGGTACTGTAATCGGTCTATTTAAGTTATTCTGTAACTCGGCCTTGACGATGCCTTTAGACTCTAAGTTACGTATCCCAAGTTCATATAAAAGCTCCTCCTTCCGCAGGGATCCCCGATAAGGTATGTCTCGAATGGACATGGTGAAATTAATATAAGCCACACAACAACTAAAGAAATCCTGGAAATGGAAAGAATGTTACGGGCTCAAATTCCTCGGCTAATCGAAAACAAGTTCAGATCCAACCATGCTCTGCTACCAGTTTTTGTACTGTAAATTATCACTGGCAAACCATCAGAAGGTGCGGCCTCCATAGGATCTGGACTTTGCGAGGATAGGAAACCACCCAGAGGGCAAGAACACTGATACCCATAGGAAATCAGCTTAACAAGGTTTATTGAACAAAATAGATAAACACCGAAAAGAGTAGAGAAGATTTAAATATCAACATCACTAAGGTTACATTGACACGTGCCCTATACTAATTCACAGGGGTCCAGCCCTGTTCACAGTTTAACACCAGAGGACTACAATATAATAGCTAATTCTGGATAAGGCTTATTAACAATACGCCACTTCAAGTGACTCAAGGGGGAGCGCAAATACCCCTAACATAACATACAATAGTACCGTATACTTTCATTAAAAGACGCTTCTGAGTGCCTAAGACTCCTAGGGAAGTTGAATACCTTGTTCAACATATATATATATATATATTGTACCAGTAAAAGAGCCCGACTCTCAGATTAAATTTTAAAGTGGCATGAATATAGTTCTCAGGGCGAAAAACTGGATTAATTGTAGCTAGGGCTCGGTACAGGAGGAAGGGTCCTATCTACAGAAAATCTTTGACTCTGATTGCACAAGAGTTTATTCAAATAAGTCATGAATATGCACATCACCTCTAAGTAGAAATGGATTGTCTTCCTCGTATTCCAATAGTATGGCTCGGGTTCTCCAGCTCACCAAGCCAAGCTGGTTGAAGCACGTTCCAGAAGACTCCAGGGATTCCAGGGACTCCAGATACTCCAGACAGAGGCAGCTGGACTGTCTGGATTGACAGCAAGTAGAGATGTCTCGAACCCTGAGGCCCGGGTTGAACTCCGGTGATCCAGGCGATGTTGTGGATAGTCATGTACAACCTCAGCCCAATGAGACTGAGAGGATTGATGTTCCCAAGGTCACTAGTAGCACTGAGTCCATGAAAACCTTGGATGATCAACTTATAAACAGAGTTCTTGATAATTGTACATCAAGACTTCCAACACTCCTAAAACGATATGAGTGGTATTAATAATTTTAGAGTTCATCACTAGAAAAATCCTCGTCCCTGAATAACTTTTGGCAACGAAAAATACAAGTCCCTTCTTGTGAAATTATAGTTAAACTCAAAGTTCATTACTGGCGAAGGTGCAAGTCTTTGCCTAAACTCGAATGAAAAAAACAAGTCCATTCACTTGGAAGTTTGAATATATTTAAAGTTAATCACTGGTGAAATTCATAAAGTCTTTGAGTGACCACTGACGGAAACACAAGTCCTTCCACATAAGTAAATTCACTGACGAAATTTATAAGTCTTTTAAACCAACACTGGCAAATGTACAAGTCTTTGAGTAAATGTAAGTGAAATCCTAACTTCGTTTAAAGCCGTTGGAAAGTTAAAGTTCATCACTAGCAATGTTAATCAATCACTGTCTATTAGAAGGATGAGTTCCTCAACAGTCGCAAATATTGCACGTAAATAATACAAGTCCATTTCATGAATACTTAGAAAAATTCCAATCTCGAATACTCATAAATAATACAAGTCCATTCAATGATCACGTAGAAAAGTTCTGGTCTCGAACACATGAAAATAATACAAGTCCATTTAGTGAACACTTAGAAGAATTCGGGTCTCGAATCCATGTAAATAATACAAGTCCATTTCACGAACACTTAGAAAAATTCCAGCTTCGAAGACACGTAAATAATACAAGTCCAAACACTTAGAAAAGTTTCAGTCTCGAAGGCACGTAAATAATACAAGTCCATTCAATTAACACTTGTAAATATTCTAAGTTCAATTACGAAGACTTAGACAATTTTCTACAACACTCGTAGTCTTATGAGTCCACTTTATAGTACTTGGAAGAATCGTCTTCCCACACTTGTAGAATGACAGAGTTCCACAATGATAGTAGCAGCAAGAGTGTCCCCGCTGACTACTCAGCTGAGACTGTGTGAATAGGCTACAGTAGGTCCTCCTTTTATTCGATTCGGGACGTCTACGTCATAATACGGTTTGATTGAATATCTCCCGAATCCCTCGATGGATTTGCTTGAAACTCGAGCATTGGGACGTTTAGGTGATCCCAAACAAGATGACATATCGCTCGAATCGCTAGCATCATTATTATAGAAATTTCAAAATTTTCTCCATCGAACTCTCTAGAACAAGTGACGTGGAATCCAGAAAATACCAGTCAAGGCTGGTAACACGTGTTGAGACGAGCGGGCGGTCTAGCTAGCCCCTGTGGCTACGTCACAGCTCACAGTCGTCATACACTCGCTAGCTGGTCCTCGCTGCTGGTGAACAAACCAGGCGCTCTCGGAACATTACGCGTGGTAAATAAACGTAACTTATGCTCAAAAAATACTTATGTACAGGTCGTAACCGGTACAGTATATATATATATATATATATATTTACAACTACCAAGGGCACAAACTCCCAATAACTTAAGCTGCAGTAAAGCCTGAGTAAACAGATCTAAGTGTTCACACATAACTTTACAATTTCCAAGCAACTCAGCATTTATAATGCCTTAAAACAACATTCAGCGTCCATCCAGTGGCTTACAATCAAAGGAATGTCCTCCCATCATCCGTAAGTTTAAGCAAGTCTTAGATGCTTACCTGCCATACCCCTAGCGGTCCTGGGTTCGAAGACGGGTCCGTGAAGTGCTCAAGTGAGAGACAGCAAGGCAAGAACAAGAATGCCTACTCCCAGCAAGCCCGCACGGCCTCACCAAGAGTAGCTATGATGCAAGACCACGTGACGCAAAGCGACATACACAAGCTGCGTGAAAAGAGCACAGCGCATCCGCAGGGGCAAGGGAGGGAAGCAAAGGGAGACAAGTACAGGGCAGGCCGCTCCCAGGGCGGAAAAGGCTCCTTCACCCTGGGACCATAATTTAGGAATACTTTATTACAATTTGCCCAAATGCACAACTCAAAGGGGCAAAATAACACAGCAGTGCATAAAAATAAGTTGAAAACCATTAAAATAGACATAGTAAATAGTATAAGGGCGAGGGGAAATCAAATACATGGCTCAATAATAATAATAATAATAATAATAATAATAATAATAATAATAACAACAATATCACAGCAGAATAAAAACATGAAACTTAATTGACCAAATTAAAGCAGGCTGTGTGTAAAACAAAAATAAAATATTTGTCAGAGGAGAGTGATTCACCAGAATCTTCTTCGCTGCTGTTTTCTGTGTTGCTGTTAATGTTTCTATCAATGACACCTTCAGTAATTCTATTCCCCTATCAGCACTCTTCTTCCAGCTTCTGGACATGGTGGGTATATTGCAACCAGTCATTTTCTGTATCATTTTGATATCGCTCCCTGGTGGCCATGATCATTAAAACGTCATGTTTTTATGTTCTGGCACCGGGTTGGTGGTGGTGGTGATTATTGTTTTAAGAGGAAGTACAGCTGGGCAGTAATTGAGGGGGTGGGGGCGGGGAATGAAAGGAGTCTGACGCTTCAAAAAAATGAGGGCATCAGTTTAGGAAATACAAGGGCCATAAAGGGTATGAAAATGAAAGATCCTAGACCTTCTTCTTCTTCTTTTTTAGCATTTGTCCCGCCTGGTGGCAGGGTCCGCTGTGTGTCCCCATTTCATTCAGTCACGGGCCATGTCAGGATGTAGTGTTACAGCTTTCAAGTCGTTTTGCAATGTATCGATCCATTGCTGTCTTGGTCGGCACTTGGGCCTCTTTCCAGCGACTCCCAATGTATACGCTGACTTTGCCAGTGTATTGTCTTTTGCACAGAACACATGTCCAAACCAGCGCAGACGGTTTTCCTGCATTTTCTTCTGGATTGGTGCAACGCCAAAGCGTTTCCTAATATTGTCGTTTGAAATATGATCCAGTCTAGTGATGCCAGCTGTCCACCTAAGCATCTTTGTCTCCATGACGCTTAGTTGACGTTCTACCTCCTTCGTAGCAGGCCAACACTCAGTGCCGTAGAGAGCGACTGGACGGATAACAGTCCGGTAGATCGTAGATTTCAGATGGTCCTCATCCGACGGTCACAGGTGACACCCATTGTCATTTGCCACTTCAGCCAGGCTGTGTGTATCCCTTTGTTGACTTCATCAGTAAGTCTGCCATCATCAGAAAGTGTGGAGCCAAGATATTTAAATTTCTCTACTCGTGGTAGATCTTCACCATCAATGTGGATGATTCCAACTTCTCGAGGATCTAATGTCATGTACTCTGTCTTCCTAGACCTTGCAATCCTAACACCATCAGGGTCGGAAATATATAAGAGGTGACCAAGGGAGGTCGAGTAGGACATATGAAAGTGAGGAGCCTGGCATAATGAAGTGGGACCAACAATGCCAGGACTCAGCTAAGGGCCCCATAGCCGCCAATGCATGCTCCCAAGTTAAGAACCTGCAGGACCCCTCTTAGTCTATTCGCCCCTTATGACAGTCAGCCGATACTGTGGATGTTATTTTACGACCTGCACGCACAGGGGGATAGCACCATGGTTAGATGGTTTGAGTCCTGTTGGTGGAAAAAAATGTCACCATCAGAATGTTGGCCAACAGGGTAGGAGAGTGGCTGGCATACAGTTTCTTATCACTGGATAGTGTGTTAGAAGTTTGGATTCAATTCTAAACTTCCCCGTGCCATGCATACCTCACCTCTCTCTCTGTAGATGGGGTTATAGAATGCACCAGCTGATTACTAGTACCTTCCTCATCTCGCACATTTATTATGGAGGCTATAATCCCCTGCACTTCACTATATATAGTCCTGTCACAGCTATGACCATTTGTTATTTTCAACACATAGCACAGAACAGTAGAACAAAGCAATGCATGAAAAACTTCTTACAGTAATTTAACTATTAGGATTAATTTTCAATGCTGGTTAAATGGTATTTTAATCTGCGAATAAACATGTGCAGTCACTTACTGACACAATGATAGGTATGTTGATTCCCGTAGGGAACCTGAAATATTTGTCTCGAATGAGTAAATTTCTAATACCAATATACATGGTCCGTTATTGGACATTACAAATTTTTCAGCTAACTCATTCCTGGTTGCCAGCGTTTCATCCTCATGTGCTAAGTTGTTCTCATCAGTTGGTACCTAGCACACCCACCAAGATGCATGGCTAGTGCAAACCGTGGAGGCCACTGCATAGTCTACTTGGAACACATATGGTATCTATAATAATAAAAGGAAATGTTTGTCTGTGTGTCAGTGCACGATGCCCAGCAAAATCTACAGCACGCAGAGATCTGAAATTTTGAATATAGGTAGATGAAGCGGGATCCGAATGCACCTCAAAGCCGGAATTTTCATTTTCGCTTTTGTTGGTGAGTTATGAATGAAAAACCATTGGAAAATGTGTATTGGGATATGACAATCCAACGTGCTGTCGCCAAGATTAAATCCATGGAGTCACTTTCGTTAGGCAATGTACATAAGATAGGTAGAGAACACAATTCAAGGAGCCATTTTATGTTCAGGGCGTAGGAAGCCATTTTTGGTCTTACATGGTGTGAGGGCATACGACGCTGTTGATGGTGATTCATCCGTCAGATGGGGACGTAAAGTCTTGAGCTATTCGAGAGGAGTGGGCTATGTGCCGGCGCTGGGTTTCATCCTCTTCATTCTTACTATCATATATCATGTCATTCATTTCATCTTATTAACTCATCTGATTAGGTTGAAGTCATGAAAGTCATTCGGTCGTAAAAATTCGCTACGAAGATTCATCTCACTTCATACCCAAACTCCGTAGAGAAAGGGGACAAGGGTTGGACATCTATACATTTAGAGGAAACATATAGAACACAAGATAGACGATAATAATAATCAAGGAGTAATACATACATCAGTCAAGATGCCATTTTAAGTCTGTGGAATAGGAAGCCATTTTCCTTTAATCCATGTCTGTCTGTCTGTCTGTCTGTCTGTCTGTCTGTCTGTCTGTCTGTCTGTCTGTCTGTCTGTCTGTCTGTCTGTCTGTCTGTCTGTCTGTCTGTCTGTCTGTGTTCATGTGTGTGATGCCCAGCCAAATTTACCCCAAACAAAGATCTAAAATGTTTGTCATAGGTGGGCACAGGTTTTCACCTAGATGCATGGCTGTGTCTAAGAGCAGTCCTTGCACAAGACATGAAGCTGTCAACGTCATCAACAAGTAACACTCACAAGAATGATCTGGTTTTCTATAAATTGAAAAGTCTATCGACATGACATGTCATAGAGATGAGGCTGTCAACTACATGACAGATATATTTTGAACAATTTGGAGTCACCTGGAGCACCCTCAAACATCTTGGGGTGGGCGATTGTGGCACCGATTATCCTTCTCAGGAATGTGAATCCTTTCCTCTTCAATTAAGACGGCTCTGAAACTGATGACAAATATTACTGAAGCCACAGTCATGACTGAGCATGCTGCGGCGAAGTAGTATTCCTCGGATTGTAAGTCCGTTAAGTAGGAAGCCATTTTTAGACCACGACATGAGGACCCATCAGCGCGTAATATTTGGAAGTGTTTGTGTGTATGTGTGCGAAGCCTAGTCAAATCTATGACACACAGAGATCTGAGATTTTGACGTTGGACAATCGCTTAAAGTTGTAGGACTCCATCTTTGAAAACGGTGCTTCTGCCATTGTCAACTGTATGTGGATTGTTCAAGAGTTCGAAAGGCAAACACAATACAGTATACATTTTACCTCCAAATGGAAAGACATTAATACAGTTTATTCCGAAGCTCTATAAGGAAACAATATATTTTGTACTATATAACATGGTCTTTTACATGGTTTTAATATTATTTGTACCATCCATCAACCTGGTATCTTAAGCATTGAAAGTAAGAATATAATAAAAATTAAATAATGTATTTAATGCAATTTATGTCAAAACGATGTGAGTTGATAAATATAATGTTTTAATTTTCTTCTAAATAAATAGTTTAGAAACATCTAACGGTTGAATTAATAAATGCGGGCAAAGCTGCGGGCACATGCTAGTGTTGAAATAAAATGATGTAGGTCTACATCACACAGGTTGCAGTATTTATCCAGCATAAGCTTACACAGTGTCCAAACAATTCACAATGTTTTTATTGAGGACAGTATGAGATATTGCTTGCCAGTAGCCAATAGCACATCATGTACCCACTTACAGGTCTTCAACACATTCCATTTCCCCCTACTCGCTCCTACACTTTAAGGGATTATCTCTTGAGCTTTGTACAGTAGATTATATAAGACATAAAGTTAATTTTTATGTTCAGAATTATGAAGGATAGTAGTATTCATTTAGTTAATATTTAGACTAATGCCATTTTGAACACAGATCATTTCATGTATGGAAAAGTTAACTATATATAGTTTATATAATATATTTATGTATAAATGATATTTTAAAATTTTGTTACAGGGTATACCAGACACCTCCAGAATCTCCTGATGAAGGTAAGTAAATTATAGCTGTTTTTATAGTTGCTCCATTCTTGTAGAAACAAAAAAGACATCGGAGTAGTAATCTTAAATTCTTTTGCAAGAGGAGAGAACAATACAATTGTGATTTTAGTATTCAATTTAGTAGTTTCAAAATATATACTGTAAAATAGGTATACTTTGCATCTTCAGGGGGTACTTTGTGCACCAAACATGAAAGATTTTTTCCCACCTGCTGAACAGAAAGCCAACTGAAGTTAATGAAATTTGGCATAGTCTAGTAGATGGAACTTTAAAGCATGCCTTAAACAACTTGCATAGATATTCCCACCACTTTGGTTACAATGTTTTCACATATTCATTCTTGTGACCATAAGCTATTCAAAACATGGTCAGAAAAATCCATCAAAATGATAAACTATTTTGTACCGAGCAAGTGGATATGCGGTTTGGGTCACGGAGCTATCAGCTTGTATTCGGGATATAGTAGATTTGAACCCCACTCTCAGCAGCCCTGAAGATGGTTTTCCGTGGTTTCCCCCATTTTCACACAATGCAAATGCTGGGGCTGTACCTTAATTAAGGTGATAGCCGCTTCCTTCCCACTCCTAGCTCTTTCCTATCCCATCATCGCCTTAAGACCTATTTGTGTCGGTACGATGTAAAGCAACTTGTTTCTTTAAAATTTGTTATTTCTCATATGAATCCCTATATTATCATCCGTAATGTGTTGCCCTTTATTACCATACAATTGGCCGTTCCATACTGTAACTTTGCTTCTGGTCACATTATTCATTGAAATATACAGAAATATAAGCTATGATTATTATTTATAAATTTCATTTTCCGTATTGACAGACTCAAAGTATAGATAAGAAATGTGTTTTTCCACCATTCAATACACAATTTATTTTAATAGATTAAGCTAGTACCGGTTTCGGCTCTTTAACGGCCATCATCAGCTAGTACATGTTTTGTTTTAGCCATTAGACAATACACAAGTTGTTATTGTATTAGGCATCCGGATGTCTAATGGGGGATGGAAATGTATATAATAGCATATAATTAAAATATCAGTGGTCAGGTTAAAAAGTTACAAATAGAGCATGAGTATGTAAAACATATTAAAAACACACAGGTCACAATGTATAACATTTAAAAAGTTTCAATACATTAAAATAGTACGTATGGGTAGACACTTGTTAAAATTTTCAATTTATGCTATGTGGATTCCATTCTTCTGTCCTCTGTGCAGATCCTTCTAAGTAATGTTGATTTTAGTTGCATAGGGTAATCTTCAAGGACATTTTGAAACTAGTGTACGTCTTAATGATGTGGGCCTTTGTCATGATGAAGTTTTGTTATGTTATATATCCCAACTTGTGATATACTATGGCAAGTTTCAATACAGCAAACAGCAGGTCTCGAGCATGTATTTAGAAGTAGTCGGTGGTAACACTTCTCTCGTCTATGTTTGTTCTTGTAGTCTGTAAAGATAAGGTGATATAAGTATGCCGGTAGTGTGTGCATGAAGGAATTCCTAGTGTGTGTATGGAAAGAGTACTTACTATAGTTGTTGTGGAAGTCTTGTGTTGATGTGCTTGAAGGCTTGTTGTGTTCTACTGCGAGTGAGTCTGGGGCTCATATTAGCTGTGGAGGGGAATGTAGGTGGAGGGGAAGAAGGAGTGGCCGTTGGAGAAGTAGGGGCGGGATCAGGCTTATGATTCGTTGGTTTGTTAGAGCGTGTGTTTACTATTTTGAGATAATCATTCTTTAATGTCGGAATGGCTTTGTCAAAAATAATGCTGGTTTTTTCATTAATATCATTAATGTTATGATTGGGGTTGGCGTATTGGTCTAAAGAAATGTAGAAATCTTCGGTTATGTTGAGCAGGGGGCCCTTGGAGTTTATATTTAGTATCGTCATGTCGTTATTGATGTTTGTGAAACATGTAGAAGAATCCAAGCATAGTTTCACAAACATCAATAACGACATGACGATACTAAATATAAACTCCAAGGGCCCCCTGCTCAACATAACCGAAGATTTCTACATTTCTTTAGACCAATACGCCAACCCCAATCATAACATTAATGATATTAATGAAAAAACCAGCATTATTTTTGACAAAGCCATTCCGACATTAAAGAATGATTATCTCAAAATAGTAAACACACGCTCTAACAAACCAACGAATCACAAGCCTGACCCCGCCCCTACTTCTCCAACGGCCACTCCTTCTTCCCCTCCACCTACATTCCCCTCCACAGCTAATATGAGCCCCAGACTCACTCGCAGTAGAACACAACAAGCCTTCAAGCACATCAACACAAGACTTCCACAACAACTATAGTAAGTACTCTTTCCATACACACACTAGGAATTCCTTCATGCACACACTACCGGCATACTTATATCACCTTATCTTTACAGACTACAAGAACAAACATAGACGAGAGAAGTGTTACCACCGACTACTTCTAAATACATGCTCGAGACCTGCTGTTTGCTGTATTGAAACTTGCCATAGTATATCACAAGTTGGGATATATAACATAACAAAACTTCATTATGACAAAGGCCCACATCATTAAGACGTACACTAGTTTCAAAATGTCCTCGAAGATTACCCTACGCAACTAAAATCAATATTACTTAGAAGGATCTGCACAGAGGACAGAAGAATGGAATCCACATAGCATAAATTGAAAATTTTAACAAGTGTCTACCCATACGTACTATTTTAATGTGTTGAAACTTTTTAAATGTTATACATTGTGACCTGTGTGTTTTTAATATGTTTTACATACTCATGCTCTATTTGTAACTTTTTAACCTGACCACTGATATTTTAATTATATGCTATTATATACATTTCCATCCCCCATTAGACATCCGGATGCCTAATACAGTAACAACTTGTGTATTGTCTAATGGCTAAAACAAAACATGTACTAGCTGATGATGGCCGTTAAAGAGCCGAAACCGGTACTAGCTTAATCTATTAAAATAAATTGTGTATTGAATGGTGGAAAAACACATTTCTTATCTATAATATAAGCTATGATGCGAAGTTACCCGTTCATATGGGTTACTTTGCATCATTATTTAGATCACAATAAAACGTATAATAGAATTGTTAGGTCATTGAATTATGCACACGTGCATGCCTACTAACCCACACAACACCATTAAAGAGTTGTATGTATCTTCTGGCATTGTAACGTCTCTTTTTTTGCAAGTTGTTTCACGTCGCACCGACACGGATAGGTCTTGTGGCAACGATGGGACAGGAATGGGCTAGGAGTGGGAAGGAAGCAGCCATGTCAGTAATTAAGGTACAGCCCCAGAATTTGCCTGGTGTGAAAATGGAAAACCATAGAAAACCATCTTCAGGGCTGCCGACAGTGGGGTTCGAACCCACTATCTCCTGAATACTGGATGCTGGGCACACTTAACTGACTGCAGCTATCAAGTGTAACGTCTCTGAAACAGCATTTCGTTTTAGAAACTATTGAAAGTGATGCAAACTATACCCATTTTATGGTAGATTAAAACATATTTTGAATTAACAAATGAATTCTCTAGAACAGTACCACCTGTTTGAGAGCGCCTACACATATAATAATAATATGAAAGGAATTAGAAAATAAAACAATGTAGCAGCTGTTCATGGAGCACATGCACAAACTAATAATAATAATAATAATAATAATAATAATAATAATAATAATAATAATAATAAAATGAATTGGAATAGTTACGACCAGAGATGGATCCATCTTACTACATTCAAGTTGAGATTACAATAACCACAGTGATGAGATAACCTTGCACTTGAGTAATGGGATGGAGAAGAGTTTGTTAGAATGGTGTCTCATGTTAGAATGTATCATTATTGCTAGATTTGCATTCAGAGCAAAATCTGTCATAGTAGTGCAATGCTATGCACCCACTGAGATGTCTCAGGAAGAAGAGAAAGACAATTTTTATAGCAAGCTGCATGAAATTTTGCAGATGTACAGAAAGGGGACATCTTGATGATGATGGGAGACCTGAATGCAAAAACTGGAGCTGAAAATAAAGTCCTGAAACACATCACTGGAGGACATTGTATAGGGACATGAAATGTTAATGCAGAATTATATGTATGGCATGTTTGGGTTGTTTATAGGAGGTACAATATTTCCTCCTAGAAAATGCCATAAGGTGACCTGGGTTTCCCGGATCATAAGACTGAAGATTACATAGGCCACTTCACCATAAATAGTAAGTCTTTGCTTAACTCTCTTGGGGCCAGGTGGTACTGAAAGCACCCACCCTTTAAATTGCCAAAACCGATCAGATCGGCCTTTAAAAATCCATTCGGAAGTTGCCAGAGCCGATTACATTGGAAGGCTTAAAATTCTGTGACATACATAATTTTGTGGCAACCTATAGTGACGTGCATACTTTTGTGACAACCCATAGCAAAGGGGCTATACGTGATTGTGTGCCTGACCTTGCTTTGGCAGTCTAAGAGGGTGTTATAGATTTCACAAGAATCGTTTCCTGTTTTTACAAATACCGCTAACCGATCAGTACGAGATTGCTCCTTGCAGTGAGTGGATTTGTCACAGCAAAATGGCAAGTGGTTTACGTGCACGTATTGATGACGACAAATTAACGCAGTATTTGGAACAATGCAAAGTTAACACAGATGATTTACCGGATAGCGATATTGAACTTAGTTCAGAGAGTAGCGACAAAATTATACCGGACACGATCCCAGGATCACCGCGGCTAAAGACGAGACATTCAGTTGTTTCTAATGGCACTAAAGCTACTGTGAATATGGTGGTAGATGAAACTAGTGATGACTGGGCAAGTCGGCCATGCGGTTAGAGGCACGTGGCTGTGAGATTGCATCTTGGAGGTAGTGGGTTCGAATCCCACTGTCGGCAGCCCTGAAGATGGTTTTCCATGGTTTCCCATTTTCACACTAGGCAAATGCTGGGGCTGTATCTTAATTAAGGCCACGGCCGCTTCCTTCCAACTCCTAGGCCTTTCCTATCCCATCGTCGCCATATGACCTATCTGTGTCAGTGTAACCTAAAGCCACTAGCAAAAAAAAAAAAAATAAGAAAGAAACTAGTGATGATGATGATGATGATGATGATGATGATGATGATGATGTGTCTGGAGAATATTTTGTGGAAATTTGTCCCAATGAACCTGACAACATTCCTCAACCTCTTGTCTCCTTCCTGGACCTAAACATGCCCCTCTGTCTGATTCTCTGCCCATATCCTACTTCAATTTACTTTTCACTTTCTCTCTCCTGAACCTTATAGCCACATATAGTCCTCCATCATTACGAAAATACCAGTCCCTGCGGGCCACGTGTAGCATGTCTGCCTCTCACCCGGAAGTCATGGGTTAGATTCCCAGCCAGGTCAACAATTTTCACCTGGTCCTGAGGGTTGGTTCGAGGTTCACTTAACCTAAGTGACCTTAAATGATTGCAATTGAGGAGATATCTGAGGGTGAGAGGACGACCCCGGTCTAGAAAACTAAGAAAGGATTTTTTTCTCCCTTTCCTTTTCACAATTAATTCTGCAGATGAGTTTTTGACTTTATAATTTCTTTAGTGACTTTTTAACATATACTCACTTTTCATGCTTTGACAGTGTCTGAGTTAAAAAGTCCTCAGCGCTAAGCAAGAGTACTGTCATGGGCTGTTAGTCCTATAAAGGATACAAAATGAATAGAATTTGCAATAATTCTAATTAATAATAATAATAATAATAATAATAATAATAATAATAATAATACAATTATTACTACTATTACTACTACTGAATATGGAGGCTATTTCAAGGTATGTTGTTAAGACATGGTTTGCTTTAGATTTTGGTGTGTTTCCAAACATTTATTATTATTATTATTGTTATTGTTGTTATTGTTGTTGTTGTTGTTGTTGCAAATGTTCCTTGCATAGTAAATTTACTAAATTAAGCCTATCTCATTGACTGTTGTGGCCATGATTAATTCTAATTTTGTGTTTTTATAGATGACGAGGGTTATTCTGGAGGTATAAGGTAAGAATTTTTATATCAACCTTTTAATTAATTTGGGTACCATCTTAATTGGCCATCCCTGTGAATAAAATTTGGTGAGCATGTCTCTTATCTCAGTTATTCTTAAGGCGTGAGGTGATAAACTCACACATCTGGCAATATACAGGAATATGGATCAGGACAATTGAGGACAGTTTATTCAAAACTTGCTCCTTGCAAAATCATAATTTTTCAGGAGAGACAAAAAACTGGTTAGACAATAGAGTAAAAAGGATATTTTGACATAGTCCATCTTAAACATTTCATTTGTTAGTTACAATCTGATATAAGTATAGCCAAAAGCACAAATTTGAATAGTTTTTACAAAAGTATTAGGGGAAAGTGTTAGTTTTTTTAAACTCGCTCATTGCATAATCCTATTGAGTAAACATTTCCTCCACAGCATACATAAAACAAATTTAAAAGCATGAAATATCAGAATTTACACACAGACATTATCACAGTACTATAAATAAAGAATGGTAGTGGTAATAGTATATATAGTGTTTCAAAATTTAAGAGACATAAAATTAATGAATCTCTGTCTTTATTGACTAGACCTCTCTATTTCTCAGTCAGTTTCCCCAACTTCTGTATCCTCCATCACATCACTTACATTCAGCTTGTTCTTGATATGTTTTCTGTTAAGAACCACTTCATGGAACTCTTTAGCTTCCCCAGGTATTTGTATGAATTTCATTAATTTTGCCATATCTTGGCTCTTTTACTTACTAACGTGATTTACTATGAAGCCAAGTCCATTTCTTTGAAGGAAATCTTTCCTTTATTGAGTATTTATACAATGGTTAATTCACCACTGTATGTGTATCGAACAGCGACTGGTACCTTCAAGTTTTCATGTTTCCTGTATTGAATGATGTGGGTTTTCGTGATGTTGAAAGGTTTTTCCCTTTCAAAATATTTCCTGATTTTCCCTTCAGATCATAGATGTTCCAATCTTTTTGCAGTATTCTCACTTGTCCATGATCACTGAGTAGGCTATGATACACAATAGGTGGTACAATCTCTTCTTTCTCTCAGTATTTTTTCTCTACGTTCACGGACACTCAGTCTGGTGGCAAAAGCTATGACCTCGAATGAGAAAATAATGTTCAACTGATTTGAAAACTTTAGACTTTTCGTGAATATGTGCCACTGATGCTAATAAAATACTATCTTATTTTGGGATATATAAGAATCTGAAAATAGCCAGAGTTTTTTTTATCTCTAGCCCCTTTCTTGCGAAGATTATTTTCTAGGTGCTCAAGATAGTCTTTTACACCCAAAGCTATTTCATTCACTCCATGATCCCTTTCTGTCTCCAACCACGTATAAAAGAAAACTTTACTTTTGTTTAGTGGCTTTTCATTTGTCATGACACAATGGGTTGATTTTGTTGCATGTCAAATATAACATCAACATGACTATCATCCTTTTCTTTAAGTACATACATGCATACATTATCATTATAGACTGTTATGCTTTTCAGCGTTCAGTCTGCAAGTCTCTGTGAATATACAAAACGTCGCCTCAATCCTCTATTTGCAACTAGTGCTTTGGCCTCATTTAGTTCTATACCTCTTATCTTTAAATTATTAGAAACTGAGTCTAACCATCCTCGTCTTGGTCTACCTCTACTTCTCTTACCCTCCATTAACAGAGTCTGTTATTCTCCTAGGTAATCTATCCTCCTCCTTTCTCCTCACATGATCCCACCACCGAAGGAAGTTTATGCGTATAGCTTCATCCATAGAGTTCATTCCTAAATTAGCCTTTATCTCCTCATTCCGAGTACCCTCCTGCCATTGTTTCAACCTGTTTGTACCAACAATCATTCTCACTTCTTTCCTGTCTCTTACTTCTACCTTATGAATAAGATATCCTGAGTCCACCCAGCTTTTGCTCCCGTAAAACAAAGTTGGTCTGAAAACAGACCGATGTAAAGATAGTTTCATCTGGGAGCTGACTTCCTTCTTACAGAATACTGTTGATTGCAACTGCGAGCTCACTGCATTAGCTTTACTTCACCTTGATTCAATCTCACTTAGTATATTACCATCCTGAGAGAACACACAACCTAAATACTTGAAATTATCAACCTGTTCTAGCTTTGTATCACCAATCTGACATTCACTTCTGTTGAATTTCTTACCTACTGACATCAATTTAGTCTTCGAGAGGCTAATTTTCATACCATACTCATTGCACCCATTTTCAAGTTCCAAGATATTAGACTGCAGGCTTTCGGCACAATCTGCCATTAAGACCAAGTTGTCAGTATAGGCCAAACTGCTTACTAAATTTCCAGCTAACTGAATCTCTCCCTGTCATTTTATACCTTACAGCAGTTCATCCATGTAAACTATGAACAGTAAAGGTGAAAGATTACAGCCTTGTCTAACCCCTGTAACTACCCTGAACCAAGAACTCATTGTACCAACAATTCTCTCTGAAGCCCAATTGTCAACATAAATGCCTTTGATTGATTTTAATAATCTACCTTCAGTTCCATAGTTCCCCAGTATGGCGAACATCTTTTCCCTTAGTACTCTGTCATATGCTTTCTGTAGATCTACGAAACATAAACACAACTGCCTATTCCTCTCGTAGCATTTTTCATTTACCTGGCACATACTGAAAATCTGATCCTGACAGCCTCTCTGTGGTCTGAAACCACATTGGTTTTCATCCAACCTCTCAACAACTGATCGCACCCTCCCTTCCAAGATGCGAGTGAATACTTTCCCTGGTATACTAATCAATGAGATACCTCGATAGTTGTTGCAATCCTTCCTGTTCCCTTGCTTATAGATAGGTGCAATTACTGGTTTTGTCCAATCTGAAGGTAACTTACCAACACTCCATGTTAATCTTACTACTCTATGAAACCATTCATCCTTGCCTTCCCACTATACTTCACCATTTCAGGTCTAATTTCATCTATTCCCGCTGCTTTATGACAATGGAGTTTATTTACTATCCTTTACACTTCCTCTAGCGTAATTTCACCAACATCATTTTCCTCCTCCCCATGAGCTTGGCTGTTTGCAACACCACCAGGAAGATTTCCTTTTACGTTGAGAAGATGTTCAAAATATTCCCTCCACCTGTCCAGTGATTCCCTGGGATCTATTATGAGTTCACCTGAATTACTCAAAACACTGTTCATTTCCTTTTTCCCTCCCTTCCTAAGATTCTTTATTACTGTACAGAAAGATTTCCCTGCTGCTTGACACAGCCTTTCCGGGTTATTACCAAAATCTTCCCGTGACTTCTTTTTGGATTCAACAACTATTTGTTTCGCTCTGTTACTTTCATCTACGTCTGGCTCCATGGCTAAATGGTTAGCGTGCTACCCTTTGGTCACAGGGGTTCTGGGTTCAATTCCTGGCAGAGATGGGAATTTTAACCATCATTGGCTAATTTCTCTGGCACGTAGGCTGGGTGTATATGTCATCTTCATAATCATTTCATCCTCATCACGACTTGCAGGTCGCGTACGGATGTCAAATCGGAAGACCTGCACCTGGCGAGTCAAACATGTCCTCGGACACTCCCTTACTAAAAGCCATACGCCATTTCATTTTACTTTAATCTGTCTGCCCTGTCTGCCTCGGCCCTTGTTTGGAGCCATTTCTGATAAACCTTCTGTTCACGTTTACAAGCTGCTCTCACTTCATCATTCCACCAAGATGTTCGCCTTTTCCCATCTTTACACACAGTTCTTCCTAAGCATTCCCTTGCTGTTTCTACTACAGCATTCCTGTATGCCACCCATTCTCTAGGCCTAGAGGTACTTCGTTCACTACAGATCAAAAAATCTCAGGAAAACTTGTACATTCCTTACAGATTTCCTGAATTTGAAGTTGGTTAAGATATAGTCTATTATGGATCTGGTACCCCTAGTCTCCCATGTGTGGTGGTGAATAGCCTTATGCTTGAAGAATGTATTTGTAACTGCTGAACCCATACTAGCACAGAAGTCCAGCAAATGCTTCCCATTCCCATTAGGTTCCATATCTTCCCCACATTTACCAATCACCCTTTCGTATTCTTCAGTTCTATTTTCATAACTCTCGCATTGAAATCACCAATTAGCACTATTCTATCCTTGCTGTTGACCCTGACCATGATGTCACTCAATGCTTCATAAAACTTGTCAATTTTGTCCTCATATGCACCCTCATCCTAATTCCTCCAACTGACAAATCTACCCACATCATTCACTCATTTACATGCTTAACAGAACCATGTTGCATGGAATGGTATTCCTGATAAACAGCGCTGCCCCATACTCTGCCGTTCCCTTTCTAACACCCGTCAAGTACACTTTATAATCTCCTATCTCTTCCTCGTTATCTCCCCTTACCCGAATATCACTTACTCCTAGCATCCAGACGCATCCTCTTAGCTGACCCACCCAGTTCTACTTTCTTTGTTCCATAAGCCCCATTAATATTGATAGCTCCCCATCAAATTCCATTTTGTTCGCCAAGTTATTTCTAAAGAGTCCCTCGCCTTTCCAGTGGGGGTGGGACTCCGTTACTCCCATAGGTCCGAGGCTTGCTAAAAGTGTTCTGAGCTCGGTAAATTCATGAAGCAGGATGCTACCCTACTTACACATAGTCCAAGTGAGGATCTCTCCTCTCACGGGTTATGGACCATTGGTGGATTGTATAGTCCTAGCCGCCTGAGCACCAGGAGGGCCATGACTCGGAATATATCCAAGATGCCCACTCCCATTCCGTAGCAACTGGTATCCTGACTCTCAGGACCACTTACTAGTCCACTCAGCCGTTGCCCATGGTTCACGAACTAGGACGTGACTACTGTAACCCACAGCATGAACCATTTTTCTTTAAGTATGGCAAAAAATTTATTAGCTCGTGCTGTGTGTAATTTATAATCAATGCGAGCCTTGTTCTTTACATGTTTCGTATCTTTATCAATAAAAGTTCTTTACATGTCGAACATGTATTTGAGTGAGGATTCCCAAAACTTAAATTAAATTTCATGTAGAATATTTGCTTGTACTTTGAGATTGAACATTTTGATTTCCCTTCTAAATCTCTGTCTTTGGAGAACTGAATGTAAATTTTGTTGAATTTCAGGTCCGGAGGCAAATACACTCGTGTACACTTATTGCGACTACAGTGGCTTAGCCTACACTTATATTTCAATATGTGATGAATAACTGCCTTTGTAGTTCCCTTATCTTCTTCTGTAACATGAGAACCCTCACTATTCTCTCCAGGATTCTCTCCAGTTCTTAGAAAGAACCATGCAATGCATACAAGCCTATCACGTGATACCCCTGTGATGTTCTGAAATGAATGCGCGCAAACATAAACTAGCGTGCCATCTGTCTTTCTCTAATTGAGTACCTAATGGATACAGTGTTGGATCTACTGCCATCGTCAGGGTCCCTCTTTCTTCTTGGAGGTTTTCTAACCTCCATGAATTTAAGAAGATAAGCATCTTGGTCAGCTTTAGATTCATTCATATACAGGTGTTTTCGGAAATCTGAAATGTGTAACGAATGGTGGAATTAATCACTGGTAGTAATGTATGTTTATCTACAGTTAATTTTAATGTGATAAATTGACTCTGAAAGTAGTTGTACTTACCATCCAGTTCTTCATAAGTTAACATAAAATCAGCTTCATGGTCCTTATCGCACTTCAATAGATTCACAATTAAGTATTTATTTATTTTCCACCTTATCGATACAATGATTGCTTAAGGCAATTTAATGGTTAAAAGTGGTACATGTTTCATATATTATCAACATCTTCAGCCACATAACACTGTTTAGATGAAAAATATAATTGACAAAGTTTTAGAGGAAGCATTACTTTGTCAATTTATATATTTTTCATCTAAACAGTGTTGATAATATACGAAACATGTACCACTTTTAACCATTAACTTGCCTTAAGCAATCATTGTATCGACTAGGTGGAAAATAAATAAATACTTAATTGTGAATCTTCGTAAGTTAAGTCGGCAGCATAACATCCTCTTGGTCCTCTGATTATGGCATAATCCCTTGATAAATGTGCACATGGGACATCCAATGGCCCTGCACTCTCGTCGCCGTATGTCCTGCTTTTAACCTTAATGTTCTTTCTTCTGTTCTTCCTCCCTCTTTCATCAGTTTTTACTGACTCTGAATATTCTTCACACATTATTTTATTTACAACCACTAGCTAGATCTCACAACGGATACTTTGTTCTCTGTTCACAACCAAACACAATGGACATAAAAGTGTACAGGAATTAAAAACAAAACATTCCTGCTAGGGATACCAACATTCAAACATTAAAAATACAATAGAATCTTACATGTCAGGAAAATATCCAGCAGCCTAGTGACATTTGCTCTAATGAGCAAGTTTTGGTATACCGCATATCGTAGTAATGAGCGAGTTTTGGGAAAACAACCCAGATTTAGCGGCTTGTTGTGATGACAGTAAACAACTTTTGCTAAACAAGTTTAAGGACATGAAAGCCATGTGACCTAATATTCACCTCCTGTATATGACTCAATTCACCCTATTTTTGCAATGAGCAGGTTTTGAAAAAACTGTCCTCAATTGTAGATTATGGTTGCATTTCCACAATTGAGGATTGTACTGGAAAATATAATTACATATTATTATTATTATTATTATTATTATTATTATTATTATTATTATTATTGAATGAAAACTGAATTCATGACTGTAGTTTACGTCACAATGAACTTGTATTGCCGTACTTTAATTTAACATTAAAAAAAGTACCCTGTCAGATTTGTTGTTACATAAAAATTGATTTAAATTTAAAAAGCTGTCGGCATTCAGTATGAATTACACTGAAGAAAATGGAAATTGCAACACCCAGAAGAAGTGGTGCTACATTGCTGCAATTGAACATGCAGGACGAGTGTTCAGTTATGCTTCGATGATTACACTTTCAGGTTCCTCTGACCACAAGTTTGGACAACAATCAACACAGGATGTGCCCACCATGAGCTGCAATACATTGATGAATTCGTCGAGGCATGGAGTCAATAAGGCCCTGGATTGCTTCCTGAGGAATTGTGGCCCATGCTTGCTGCACTGCACGGGTCAGTTGTTCCAGAGTTGTGGGTGGCTGAGGACGGTTGGCCAGTTGTCGACCCATCATGTCCCACACATGCTCAATAGGACTGAGGTCCAGGGATCTGGCAAGCCATTCTAAGGTTGTGATGTCGTGGAGAGCTTCTCTGGAGATGCGTGCAGTGTGAACCCAGGCATTGTCCTGCTGAAACATCCCATTAGCAATGTTCGCCATCATAGGGACAACCACTTGATTGAGTACCCTATCAACGTACTGTCGAGCAGTCATAGTGCCCTTAACAAGCACTAATTGTGATTTCACATGAAAGCCAATAGCTCCCCAGACCACAATGCTTGGTCTTGGCCCTGTGTGCCTCTTGACAATAAGATCTGGGCGGCCCCTCTCTCCGGTACGTCGGCGCACACGATTCCGGCAATCACTGTGGGCAAGACAGAAGCACGATTCATCACTAAAGTCGACCCTATGCCATTCGTCGACCTACGTCAATCTTTCTTGACACCAGGCCAGCCTTACACTTCGCTGTTGTGGGGTCAATGGAACATCTTCTGCAGGGACACGGGTTCGTAAGCCAGCTGCTCGCAGGCAATTACAAATTGTTTGTTGTGTAACGTGGGGTGCCACAGCTGCTCGAATTTGCGCTGCTGTTGCATGGGGTTCCATCCGGGCCATCCGAATGATGCGGTGATCCTCTCTCACAGTTGTCTGTCACACTGGGCCTGTGCCAGGTCTACGAGTGTGGGTACCTTCATGTGACCACTGCTGCCATACATGTTGTACTGTAGATGCCTGTTGGCCGACACGTGCAGTGACACACCTTAGCGATAATCCAGCCTCGCACAGCCCAATTATCCGAGCCCTCTCAAGCGGCGACAGTTGTTGATAGCGTGCTCTTCTCTGTCATCGAGGCATGTTTGACGGGGAACACTTCACTGCACAGACTGCAAGTCAACTACGCTACACCAGAGTCCGAATACTGGAGTTGATTCCTCCGTGACCAATCACGTGGGGAGACCTGTAGCAACAATCCAATGGGTCAGAAACTTTGATCGCTTACATACCTACATGGCATAGTTCCACATCTTGAAAATTAACAAAAACCAATGCCTTCATGGTGTTGCAATTTCCATTTTCTTAACTGTAATTGTGAGAATAACGCTGATTAAATTCTTCATGTTATATATGCATAACATGTCTGATGCGGTAATTACCTGATGTCTGCACACACCACTGTTGAACTAAAAATTCCTGGAAAAACCATCGGGTAGAGGTCGGAAGCCGTCTGCTGTTATCTCATTTTCTTATGTAACCTGGAGTTTATCTACTTTCCCTGCCTGAGTGTAGTACCTTCCAATTTGGTTACGTCCACTCAATATTTATTATAAGAAATTGGAAATCTTGTAGTGTTGGTTCGAGACTACGCGTACACAAAAATAAATAATAATGATAAAATAGTAATAATGTGAAAATAATAATACAAAAGAAATAGTGAATAATGTTGACACTTAATGTGAATAGGGAAATAGTAAAATGACACAGTGGTGGTGATTTCATATCAAAGCTTGGAAATGAGATGGTAGCTATCGATACGCGGAATCAATTCAGACTTGAAGGAAAACTTACAGGCCTAATAATGACAACTAAGAAAGGATTGTGGAAACATGAAAGGGCCCTATTGAGGTCCATGGGAAGGTATGGCATTATGGGGGAGAAAAGACTTACAAGAATCACCCTCTAGCACAAGTATATTAATAATAACAAATGAAAAATCACAAGAAACAAGTTAAATTATAGAGCAGCTGATACTTAACACATTTGACAAACGGATACAATTATGAATCCCAAAACACAAATGAATGGATTATTGATTTAAAAAAAAAAAAACAGGTGAGACCTGAAATTACAAACAGCAGGAATCTAGGGCAAACTCAGACACATTAAATGTAAAACTTTGAAAATGACATTAAGCAAGAAAATACCGAAACGCAAAGGAATAAATTAAATCAAACAAAATCAGAAAACATTGAAAATAACATGAAAATGGCACTTAGCGCATCCACACTCGAGGATGGACAGATGGAAAAGATGCGGCCTAATCGCATCCCGCACGCGAAGCGGCCTAAGACCAGAAATTGACAAATCACAATCCACCAATATGGCTCTGCTCCACTAGATTCCCGTTCGCCAATACAATTGCATGACCATATATGGTCATTTCCTGGCCTACTGATGTGAGAGGAATTACATCACCTGTTTCAACATCGGTAACTGCGCGTGCAGTATAGGATGCTTCAAAATAAAACACCTTACAAAATTTTACATCAGATTATAATTTTGACATACAGAATTACAACAAATTAATTTTCAATTAATTCTTCAAAAAATTCTTCAAGTTAAAACGTCACAAGCGCCCCTTCTTCATGCTTGCTGACACTAACTAAAATGATCAATTACATAAAATTTACATACAAAAAAAATCGCTTCAGAATACCTTTTGCATCTTGCAATGTTCATACTGTTCAATATATCTTGCTGTTTCACTATTTGAAAAAAATTATTACAAACATCTTTACATAAAAAAATATTCCAGCAGAGTCCAGAGTTCTTATTTCTTCATTTCTCAGAATACAAAATATTACAAACAAAAATGAAATCCTGCTTTCCTTTCTTGATGACAAAAAATGCAATTCTGCTGTTCTTTCTTGATGACACACCTATCACATCTTCCTCTCCTTCAAACTCAAGCTAAGCTCTAGAAAAACAAAAAACACTTAAACTTTACTAAGGGGGTTGTGACCACACTACATCCGACACTTTACATCACAATACTTTCATTCTCTTCAGGAACATCTTTGCAGGTAAAAACAAGTAGAGCGTTGGTATCGCTGTCAAACGAAGGCGCTGAGCACGGCCAATGCCAAAGTCTCCATCCATATTGCAGTCCCACCATTGCTCTCTTACAGCCTCAGCTTAGTGAACCGGCCCATAATAGGCGATGGTTGCTGGCACTGCACTGCCTACTGCCGCCATCAGAAACACTTTCCCATTCCACCATCAGATATTAGTGGCCAATAGGTGCGTTGCAGACTCCCAACAGATACCCCAGGTTGAACAGAGTCTGTGGTGTTGCAGTCACTGGAACATAAACAGACACAGCAGAAACTTGGAACTGAAGAAATAAGGCCACTGGCCTGAACTATTGAAGACTTAAAGTTGAGCTTCAAGGGTGGGTTTTGTTTTTTCAGTAGAATAGAATAGAATGGAGTACGCCCATCCCCTAGTTCCGGATTCCGGAATTATGGGAGAGAGTACTCTTTTATTGCAATTTGTTCTATTTGATACATGCTTAACAATTAACATTTTCCTCTTACATTTGTTTACTGTACTGAATAAAATTTGTTTTGTCCTAAACGTTAGCATTGCTATCTTGTCTAGGACAACATGTATCTTACCTTAATTTATATATACACTTAAATTAACGAAAAAACAGATCATTATCAAACAATGTAACTGCTCACGTTGCAGCAAACTAACAAAGGCACACACTTGTGCTTTACAGCAGAAATAAATTAAATAAGTATGAATACCCACTTTCCAGCGGATACTACATATTATGTGAAACCTTTTCAGGCAAGTCACAAAGCGCCTTCACAGGCATTTAAATAACCTTTACAGGTATATCAATCTGTTCCTCTGCATGCTTAAATGCCACCATGTATCTTACCATTACTATATTTGACGCAAGTGCTTGTTTAACAGTAACAATACTTGTGGTTATTGCTAGTGTCTTTTCGTTTCCTTATGCTATATACTTCTTAAAATCTTATTAACTCATACATTTCTGCTATTTCCGAGATCTCTTGTTGTACAATCATCATATTATCTCTCTGCTGCGCTTGTAACTTTCATTGTCATCACACTTTACTCTAATCTGCACATGCAGAAGTGCTAAGTCAGCACTGGGCTTGAGATAGGTAGGCCTATCTCTTCCTCTCCCTACTCTACTATACTACAGCAGCCAAAACAAACTAATTAACCATCCCACAGCAAATAAAACAGGCTAACACACAGCAAACGACCTCATTGTAAGGAACTCATTACTGTTAGCATGTTGCTGAATTAAATCTGCTATTTAGCAATATACAATATCTAATATAAATGAACACTGAACAACTACAAGAGAAACATAGTCCTAAACTTATAACTATAGTATTTCCGAGATCTCTTGTTGTACAGTCATCATCGTGCTCATGTACATTTACTATCATTTACCAGTACTGTTATTACTTTCTGTTATTACTAATCTCATTTTAATTTCTTTCTTCCACATGTTTCTTAGAATACAGAAAAATTTAGCTAGTTTTCCTGGGGTGATCCATTCTCTATTTAACAGTTTGGTCATTGTATAAAATTCTTTCTCTCTTTCTACTTTTAATTTATATTCATCTCCAAGGTATTTAGTTCTCAGTGCCTCCGTTCCCTTACATGTTCTCAGTAAATGAGCTTCTCCCATTATGTCGTCACAAAATAAACACTGATTTACGTTATGGTTCTCACTTATTCCCTTATTTTTGTATAAACCCAAAAGCCACCACAACACACCTCTTAGTTCCCTATTTGTGATTCTATTTTTTCTTATTGACATATATTGGATAATGCCACAGAATTCTACTAGTGTTCTTTTGGTTTCACATTCTGCTCTGATCGTCTGTTTCTCTATGTCCTTTACTCTAATCGTTAATATTTTAATGAAGCTGTTTTCTTTACCGTTCATCTCCTTATCCCAATATAGCCCCATTCCTATTTTGTCTAGCATACCTTTTACTTTCGATAACCAATAATTCTCATCCAAGTGTCTCATCTGGTGCTGGTAGGCTAGGTTTAATATTTCCCTCCCCTCTCCTCTTTTTAATCTTAACCAATATTTTACTATTTTCTTACTTATGTCTGCTTGGATGCTGATATCTCCACATATAGTTCTCACATTTGCTGCACATTCTGGTAGGCCCATTATTATTTTACAGAATTTGTTACTTATGATATCGAGTTCTTTTTTATCAACTTCTATACCCCATATTTCAACCCCATACAGTGCTTTTGATACCACAAGGGCATTAAAAACATTTTTATGTACTTTGTATTGCAAATTAGGCATCTTCTTTTCTAAGGCCTTTATACTTGATAGAGCGGCCACACCTTTTATTTTTGCATGGCGTATCTGTTCCTTCCACAACCCATTCTTTGTTAATATTATTCCTAAATATTCTAATTTATTTACAACTTCTAATTCAACACCATCTAACAGCCATCACCTTTCATTTCTTTTTAATTTATTTCCTCTTTTGCAAACCATTACTTTTGTTTTTTTTTGGTATTTATTTTCAAATTCCATGTATTACAGTATTCCACCAATTTTTTGAGGTTACTTTGCATACCTGCTGTTGTTAGTGAGAGCAGCAGGATGTCGTCTGCGAAGACTAGACCGGGGATCTCTTTATTGTATAAGCAAGGGCTAGTATTATTCTCTTCCGCTAGGCATTCTATTACATCATTAATAAAAAGCAAAAACAGTATTGGTGATAGTTTACATCCCTGCTTAAGTCCAATGTTCGAGTGGATCTTTCCTATCATTACATCTTCTTTGACTTTAACTGAACATATTACTTCGGCATATAATTCTTCTATGGCTTTAATCATTTTCATTGACATTCCTATTCCGGCCAGCTTCACAACGACAGCCCGTCTGCTGACTGAATCAAAAGCTTTTTGTAGGTCTATAGCTGCGATGTATAGTCTACCACCTTTCTTTCTTATGTACTTATCCATTAACGTTTTGATTATAAATACATTGTCAGTAGTTCTCATTCTTTTCCTAAATCCTGATTGGTATACCGAGAGAATAGAGTAATCTTCTGCCCATTTCATAATTCTTTTCGCTAAAATCCCAGTGTAGATCTTACTTAGTGAGTCCAACAATGTAATCCCCCTGTAGTTGTTCGTATTCGTTCTTTCTCCCTTTCTTTTATAGATCAGGCAAATTACTCCTTCCTGCCAAGATCTTGGAATTTTTCTTCCCTCAAATATTTTATTGAATATTTTAGTTATTATTTCAATCATCTGACCGTTGTTACCTATCTCTTTCCAGAATTCATGCGTAATTCCATTAGCAGCACCTGATTTTCCGCCCTTCCCTTTATTCATTACATCTAGTACCTCGTCTGTGGTTATTATATCGTCTAGTATAGGCAGCGTACACTCCATTTGTCTCAGTATACCAATTTCGTTTCTGTTCTCTACCCATGTGTCCTTACCCCCTAATAACCCCTTAAAATACGTTAACCATTCCTCATTAGATATTTTTACTTGATCATAGCTTTTATAACCCTTACATATTGTGCTAATTTTGTTCCATACTTTCTTTGTTTCATTTTCTTTACAGTACTTTAGTAATATTTTTGATTCTTTGTCCTGCCATTTACTTTTCTTATCGCTTATTAAATCTTTGTATTCTTTCCTCTGGTTACAAAAATCTACTCGTAAGGCCTGAGATCCCTCATTTCTATACCTTTTTAAAGCCTTAATCACTTGATTTTTCTTCTCTTTACACTCCTCCGTATACCATACATTTCTTTTATATTGTCTACTCTTACTCACAACCATTTTTTTACCAGCTACTTCTATTGATCTTTCAAGCATTCTTATTGCTTCATCTAGGTTATTATCCTCTATCATATACTCCATGCCTATTCTCAGAATTTCAAAGGTTTTACCCCTATAGTAATCTCTAAATTGTTCTCTCTTTTCCTCATTCCACCTGTATCTTACTAATTTTCTCTGTTCATAGTTAAAGAATTGTTTGTCTACTTTATTATCTTCCTCTCTCAGTAGCCGAATAACAACTGAGAAATGATGAGACGCTGTCCAATTTTTTACCTGGATTTCTTTAATAAGAGTTAAAGCCTCTCTAGATGCCAGTACTAGGTCTATAACACTCCCTCCTGGCTCAACTATATATGTTAGGTTGCCTGATTCATCTCCCGGCCATCCCCCATTTAAGATGTACAATTCCTCTATCGCGCATATTTCTAATAATTTCTCTCCATTTTTATTACACTCTTTGTCTTTGCTGATCCTTTTTTCTATTAATATTTCCCCGATTTCTTTATCGTATAATGGATTATTTAGGCCAACCCTTGCGTTAAAATCACCCATTATAATTATTCCTGCTTCTTCATTTAGTAATTTTATCTGATTTACTGCGTCGACGAGTTCTTCAAAGAAATTTTCCTTCTCAAACGGGGACCCCGATGGGTGGTTGTAGCCAAAGCCAATAAACATATCTCTCCCCTTTTGGTTTCCTTTTTTTGTTTTGACCCAGATCATTTCCTCACATCCTGATTCCCATATCTCCACTTGTTTGCAAATTTCATCTTTTGCGATAACTGTTATCCCTCCTGGGTGACGCCCTTTCGTACTCCTTTTATATTTTGTTTTACTCCAGACCTTAAATCCCGGTATTATCACATTTTTACTAGGCGGCAACCATGTCTCTACTATCCCAATAATCTCACTCTCTCTCATTAAATCTATAAATTCATCATTTCCCAGTTTACTTAGTATACCCTCTATGTTGATTAATCCCACTACCCAGTCTAGTTACTTGTTCATAGGTATATCTTCTGCTACCAGGGCCTTGCTTCTCTTTATTCGTGGTTTTTCTATTTGTATAATAGATCCACTTGGGGAACTAATTATTTCCTCCTCTGACCCTCTAGCTTCCTCTGACCTAGTCAATCCTTTCTTTGCCCATATGTCCTTTAAATTTAACGCTGGCTTACGTTTCTTTTCTTCTTTTCTCCCTGCGGTGTCTTGCTTTCTCTGGATCACATCTCCTTCTTGGGTAGATCTCCTGGGTTGGTGATGTCCGGTTTCTGTCGTCACAACATCCAGTTCGTTGTCCCTGCTTGGTAGGATTGCACACGTACCTGTTGACTCAGGAGTGCTGGCGTCGCTCACTGTACTGCTGTTCTTCCGCTTATCTGACGTATCAGGACAATGCCCTAGCTCACGTAGTTGACCAGCTGTCCATGCCCTGCTCCACGAATCGTCTGATATAATAAGTCTGTTTCCTCGTATAAAGGCTTTTAGTCCCGAATGCCTAGCTTTTCCTTGATGAAAACGTAGTGTTCGTCCATTCTCCATTTCTTCCTTGTCGAGATCTTTCTTTATCCATATCTTCGTGCCTTTCAAGTTTCTGGTGTTTTCCAAAATTTTACGGGCCTTCAAACCAGATACCATGCAGACTTTTACTGGTCTTTTTCCCATATTTCTTCCTAATCTGAAGGCGTTATCAATATCACTATCATTGCACTCTATTTTCAAATTCTCTCTGATTAGAGAGAGTACTCTATCAAGTCATTGAAGTTCTCTCTCCCTGGTTCTGCCAATCCGTAGATTATTATGTTTTTCTTCCTCTCTTCTTTCGACCGTGTTTTTTCTTTTTCCTCGAGTTTCCTTAATTTTTCTTCTACCTCCAGTGCTTTCTTCTTCAAACCATATATTTCATTTTTGTTTTGTAATACACTCTCTTTAATACCCTTCAGTTCTGTTTGTATAAATGATTTCAAGTCCTTGAATTCATTTTTCTGTTCTAGTAGCATTTCTTTGGTCTTTTCTGTATGGCATTCTTGCATGACCTCTTTAATCTTCTCAATATCGTCCCATGTCAGTCCTGGGCCAGGGTTCATCTCCACTCCGCCAATCACTAATAGTACCATCACTACAACTAATGACACTACTGTATGAGTGATGTTGATATCGTTTTTCACCGTTTGTAATGACTTCTTCCTACATCGGGCCTGCCATCTGCCTATAGCACATCTGTATTGTTCAATTGACACTCCCATGCTCGCGCACTCCTGTACTTCCCGCACGTTCAGCACTACGTCCGTTCACCTCGCTAGCTGAATTGCAACTGTTTTTTCAGTAACAATAACAAGACTCCTTAGGAAGGTCCCCTCCCATAGTTCTGGGATCCCCCAGCCCCCTTGGCAAGTGCTTTTTCGGAATTTAGGACAAGTTAAAAGACTAAAAGAAAATCGGCTAGAGTTTACCCTAGTACCAAAAACATTACAAAAATCCCTAATTGTGCCCATTAATAAAATTCTAATCTTACCCCAAAATACATTAAAATTCTAATCTTACCCCAAAATACATTACATTACAATATACCTAATATGGTCACAAATGACCATACTCATTACAACAAACGCAACCCTTAATTAAATTATAATTATAAGGTAAAAAATATGTCTGTACAGCCAATTAACTAGAATTTTTCTTACAACTAAATAAATTCCTAATAGCTACTAAATTAATTTACCGTGTGCATTCTTGATTACCCAACTTTAAGAAAAGAACCAAACAAAAGGAAAAATTCAGAATATTGCAAGCAAATTCAAAACAGAGAAATAAGTACTTAATTAAGTTAGCTTACAACCATTTTCAACGAATTGAGGTTAGTAAGTCACTACTCATTCACCATGTCATGTAGGTACAACAATGACATGGTAGACCAATATATTTTACAGTCTTTCAAAAATAGACTACCTCTGCTAGGATCAAACCCTGGAACTTGGGATCATGACCTGGATATTCTATTGTGATCCACCAAGACAGCTTTATACAAGTGAAGACAATGAAGGGATTGTGAAGGGCCAAAAGCGAAAGGAGAATGGATGGTACTACAGGTTTCACAACCACCAACTTCGTGTGTTGAAACCTTGCTAGCAGACTTTATTTTAATCTAGAACTGAACAAATGAGAGACAATAGTTGTATCCCAGATAAATAGATATCCTTAACCCTTAATTGGGTGTGTAGTGGTCTAAACGACCGATCTCTAAAAGTTTTGGACAAGGAATCTGTCTGGAGGTTAGCTATGCCCCCCTCTTCCAGACTATCTCCCCTAAGGAATCATCTAGCCACCTGATAGGGAGAGAAAGTGCTGCCCTGTGGGGTAGTGTAGGGTTCTTCTTGTCCTTTTAGTGATAATTTCTGGAAGTTACATAGCAGTAATCCCAAATATCTTCAGTAGAGATGAATGTTGGCAGTTCACCAACCACTTACCATCCCAGGATGTGGCATGTTGAAGATTTTTTATGGCGCACTTTGTGTCACCCAAAAGAATGTAACTCAGCCATAGTATCCATTACAGTAAAATTCCACTTTCATTGCTAGATACCAGTGCAGTTTGACTGTCAAAATTAGTAGACAGGCCATGTAGATGGTACCGCTTCAGACTATCTGTACCATGGTAGCTGAGGCCACAGGATTAGGATGATTTGTTTGTTTGTTTGTTTGTTTGTTTGGTTGTTTGTTTGTTTGTTTGTTTGTTTGTCTGTCCCTTAGAGTGGCAGACTTTCTTGTAGATTCCCATACATAAATTTCCAATCTAATTCACCTGAAAATGCAGGCTCTTTTTTTAAAAAATAACTTGAGATGTACCTGATGTATCTGCCTGTTCTTTTATTCTCTTTTTTGTTGTTGTTGTTGTTTTGAAGTAGAAGGTTTGTACTGCCAAAAGTATGTGCCTTTGAACATTTAATAAACAGAAAACCTTTTTAACCTGCAAGAGGTGGTGTGCCGAGTGTAACGTCAGGAGTCACGTACGGTCGTTTCGTCTGGAAATGATAAAAACACCAAACGCTTACTTAATACGTTATTTATTGTTGCAATAATTTAAGATAATACTATTTAAACACAGAAAAACACTTTTTAACATAATACTATAATTATAATAATGAGATGGTTCATGTTTGTGGGTTACTGTAGTCACGTCCTAGTTTGTGAACCATGGGCAACGACTGAGTGGCCTAGTAAGTGGTCCTGAGAGTCGGGATACCAGTTGCTATGGAATGGTAGTGGGCATCTTGGACATATTCTGAGTCATGGCCTTCCTTGTGCTCAGGCGGCTAGGACTATACAATTCACTGGTGGTCCCTAACCCGTTAGAGGAGAGATCCTCACTTGGACTATGTGCAAGTAGGGTAGCATCCTGCTTCATGAATTTACCGAGCTCAGAACATTTTAAGCAAGCCTCGGACCTATGGGAGTAATGGAGTCCCACTCCCATTTGACAGGTGAGGGACTCCTTGGAAACAACTTGGCGAACGAAATGGAATTCGATGGGGAGCTATCAATATTAATGGGGCTTATGGAAGAAAGAAGGTAGAACTGGCTGAGTCAGCAAAGAGGATGCATGTGGATGATCTAGGAGTAAGTGATATTCGGGTAAGGGGAGATAATGAGGAAGAGATAGGAGATTATAAAGTGTACTTGACGGATGTTAGAAAGGGAAGGGCAGAGTCTGGGGTAGGGCTCTTTATCAGGCATACCATTGCACGCAACATAGTTTCTGTTAGGCACATAAATGAATGATGTGGGTAGATTTGTCAGTTGGAGGAATTAGGACAAGAATTGTGTCTGTGTATTCACCATGTGAGGGTGCAGATGAGGATGAAGTTGACAAGTTTTATGAAGCATTGAGTGACATTGTGGTCAGGGTCAACAGCAAGGATAGAATAGTTCTCATGGACGATTTCAATGCGAGAGTTGGTAATAGAACTGAAGGATACAAAAGGGTGGTTGGTAAATGTGGGGAAGATATGGAAGCTAATGGGAATGGGAAGGGTTTGCTGGACTT
This sequence comes from Anabrus simplex, assembly GCF_040414725.1. Classification (NCBI taxonomy): domain Eukaryota; kingdom Metazoa; phylum Arthropoda; class Insecta; order Orthoptera; family Tettigoniidae; genus Anabrus; species Anabrus simplex. The sequence goes on along the minus strand of NC_090270.1, from coordinate 165,339,809 downwards.
CTGTGCTAGTATGGGTTTAGCTGTTATGAATACATTCTTCAAGCATAAGGCTATTCACCGCTACACATGGGAGGCTAGGGGTACCAGATCCATAATAGACTATATCTTAACAGACTTTGAATTCAGGAAATCTGTTAGGATTGTACGAGTTTTCCAGGGATTTTTCGATGTTACAGACCATTATCTGATCTGTAGTGAACTAAGTATCTCTAGGCCTAGGGCAGAGAAAGTGAAATCTGTCTGCAAACGAATAAGGGTAGAAAATCTCCAGGATGAGGAAATTAGACAGAAGTACATGGATATGATTAGTGAGAAGTTTCGAACAGTAGACAGTAAGCAGGTTCAGGATATAGAAAGTGAATGGGTGGCATACAGGGATGCTGTAGTAGAAACAGCAAGGGAATGCCTAGGAACAACTGTGTGTAAAGATGGGAAAAGGCGAACATCTTGGTGGAATGATGAAGTGAGAGCGGCCCATAAACGTAGATGAAAGAAACAGAGCGAAACAAATAGTTGTTGAATCCAAAAAGAAGTCATGGGAAGATTTTGGTAATAACCTGGAAAGGCTAGGTCAAGCAGCAGGGAAACCTTTCTGGACAGTAATAAAGAATCTTAGGAAGGGTGGGAAAAAGGAAATGAACAGTGCTTTGAGTAATTCAGGTGAACTCATAAAAGATCCCAGGGAATCACTGGACAGGTGGAGGGAATATTTTGAACATCTTCTCAATGTAAAAGGAAATCATCCTGGTGGTGTTGCAAACAGCCAAGCTCATGGGGAGGAGGAAAATGATGTTGGTGAAATTATCCTTGAGGAAGTAGAAAGGAAGGTAAATAAACTCCATTGTCATAAAGCAGCAGGAATAGATGAAATTAGACCTGAAATGGTGAAGTATAGTGGAAGGCAGGAATGAAATGGCTTCATAGAGTTGTAAAATTAGCGTGGAGTGTTGTAAGGTACCTTCAGATTGGACAAAAGCAGTAATTGCACCTATCTATAAGCAAGGGAATAGGAAGGATTGCAACAACTATCGAGGTATCTCACTGATTAGTATACCAGGCAAAGTATTCGCTGGCATCTTGGAAGGGAGGGTGCGATCAGTTGTTGAGAGGAAGTTGGATGAAAACCAGTGTGGTTTCAGACCACAGAGAGGCTGTCAGGATCAGATTTTCAGTATGTGCCAGGTAAATGAAAAGTGCTACGAGAGGAATAGGCTGTTGTGTTTGTTTCGTAGATCTAGAGAAAGCATATGACAGGGTACTGAGGGAAAAGATGTTCACTATACTGGGGGACTATGGAATTAAAGGTAGATTATTAAAATCAATCAAAGGCATTTATGTTGACAATTGGGCTTCAGTGAGAATTGATGGTAGAATGAGTTCTTGGTTCAGGGTACTTACAGGGGTTAGACAAGGCTGTAATCTTTCACCTTTGCTGTTCGTAGTTTACATGGATCATCTGCTGAAAGGTATAAAATGGCAGGGAGAGATTCAGTTAGGTGGAAATGTAGTAAGCAGTTTGGCCTATGCTAACGACTTGTCTTAATGGCAGACTGTGCCGAAAGCCTGCAGTCTAATATCTTGGAACTTGAAAATAGGTGAAATGAGTATCGTATGAAAATTAGCCTCTCAAAGACTAAATTGATGTCAGTAGGTAAGAAATTCAACAGAATTGAATGTTGGATTGGTGATACAAAGCTAGAACAGGTCAATAATTTCAAGTATTTAGGTTGTGTGTTCTCCCAGGATGGTAATATAGTAAGTGAGATTGAATCAAGGTGTAGTAAAGCTAATGCAGTGAGCTCGCAGTTGTGATCAGTAGTATTCTGTAAGAAGGAAGTCTGCTCCCAGACGAAACTATCTTTACATCGGTCTGTTTTCAGACCAACTTTGCTTTACGGGAGCGAAAGCTGGGTGACCCAGGATATATTATTCATAAGTTAGAAGTAACAGGCATGAAAGTAGCAAGAATGACTGCTGGTACAAACATGTGGGAACAATGGCAGGAGGGTACTCGGAATGAGGAGATAAAGGCTAATTTAGGAATGAACTCGATGGATGAAGCTGTACGCATAAACCGGCTTTGGTGGTGGGGTCATGTGAGGCGAATTGAGGAGGATAGGTTACCTAAGAAAATAATGGACTCTGCTACGGAGGGTAAGAGAAGTAGAGGGAGACCAAGACAACGATGGTTAGACTCGGTTTCTAACGATTTAAAGATAAGAGGTATAGAACTAGGTGAGGCCACAACACTAGTTGCAAATCGAGGATTGTGGCGACGTTTAGTAAATTCTCAGATGCTTGCAGACTGAACGCTGAAAGGAATAACAGTCTATAATGATAATGTATGTATTTATGTATGAGATTGCCTTTTGCTAAGGAAATTGAAAATAAAAATTCAAGTCCTGTTTAAGGAAAATACTTTTAAAATGATGTTTAATTTCATTTAACACACATGTAGACAATGTTCCTTCTTCCTTTACTCAACAGTGGATGATATCAGTGCACTTTCCGCATTATAAATAAGTCTACACCATGAGTCGCATACGGTTGAATAGAACGGAGACAGGTAACGTGAGGAGTCGCATGTGAACGAAACGACCGGATAGCCAGCTTGTCACTCACTGAAGGAGTGGAGAGGGATAATGGTTGTGTGACAGAAATGCGGACGAATCCATTGAAAGATACTGAGGTGTAGGAAGTATAATAAACAGCGTTTTTCGGAAGGATTGATCAGAACAACCAGAAATGGTTGAAACAACCGGATGCGACCCCTCATAAGTTAAAAATCCTAAATTTTCAAAATTTTTGAGTTTTCTTCTCATGTTTAATTATTTTGAGCATAAGTAAGGAATAAATACATTTTATTTACAAATTCACATTGTTGGTATAAGAATAGTTCAGTAGGTGACTGAAGAGGCAGGGGAAAATAGCCTAACACACTCATAAGAATAACAAGAAATTAAATGAAACTATGCAAAACATAGTATCATGACCTGAAATTTCAGTCTTTATTTTTGTAAATAACTAGATAAATATTTGATAATTATACCTGTTCGTTTATACTTTGAAGCAGAGTTATTATTCTACTAATAATTAAATGGTTTTAAACATTTTTAAAACCATGCCTTAAAACCATGAATTATGAATTTATTTTTGTGTGTGTGTGTGTGTGTGGGGGGGGGGGGGGGCATGGTAAATATGAACTAAATATATTTTATGCACATTTCTGACATGAATATATTGTTGTCAGTATCACTATTTTCATTTGGATACACATCGGACTCACTACCATTCAATTCTGAGAGCTCACTATCATTTTCTTCATCAGATTCCAGCAAATAACTCGGAATTTCTTCGTCACGTTCGGTACTTGTGGATGTCATTGTTTGTTTCCATTCAGTGTGCGCAGAAAGTCAAAGAGTATCCATTTGTTTATCTCCATCACCTTCAAAACAACCAATAGATCAACAAAACGTTAGCTTGAACTATGTAGTTGGTCGTGACACAGATACAATCTCATCTGTTTTCTAAGCAAAATGCTAAGTTAAGAAATCCGACAATATGATTAGATCATATCTGGCAATTTTGGCCATTTTTTGAAATATGATCAGATAGTATTTGGCATTCTAAAGGTTATTTATTTGATTGTTTATTTGTTTATTTATTTGCTTGTTTATTTATTCATTCATTCATTTATTTGACTACTTTAGTCGGTTTTATAAAAAGAGATTTCTTAGTTTTCTGTCAGCCCAGTACTTCATCTCTTGGATCTTAACTTTCTTTGTCTGAAATCACCTATCCCATTGTCCATCTGTTGATCTTGGTTTGTAGTCTTGTTTCTTTGATGGTGAGTTTCTTGATTTTGTCTATTTTGTTGTGTAAATCTTGTAATATAATTTGTAGTTCCTTCATGTCTTCCTTGAATTCTGTAGTCCAGCTACTGCTACTCTTACTGTTCCATATTTTTTCTATAATCTCCTGATGATACTGTTTTCTGGTGTCCTGAGTAGATGTCCAAAGAATGAGATTTGTTTCTCCCTCATTGTGCTCATTACTGGTTCCATTTCCTTGTGGACTATTTTATTGGCTAGGCCATTTTCTTGGTAGTTTCTATTTATGCATATTCTGATTACACTAGCTAACATGACTTTGCAGTAAAATAGAATTTTTTTATTTTAGTGGAAATCAATGTCTTGAGTTGTCTGAAAATGATGTCTTCTTTTTTTTCGTATCATGTCTAATTTTGATGCAGTTATATTTTGTAGTATCTGCAGTCATAATATGTAACAGTGAGAGGTGTTCTTATGCAACTGACTTTGGAATAATAGTATACAGGGTCATCGAAAAATGTCTTCATTTAAAAAAATTGTAACATCGAAACTTTCTATGTTAAAAGTGTGGTAACTGATTAGCACAAGTTTTGTTTAACGCATTAGTGTGACCTTGGTTTGTGTAGACTAGTTGCGCAGACATCAAGGTCCGCCAGGTGAAGGCTAGCCAGCAACTGCCGTCCCAGTATGATATTGACGGTTCATCAGAAAGCAAGTGTGTTATTTGGTTCATAGAGCCAGAGTTAATTGTCAGTGTACACCGGGTCTTGCAGAGAACTTATCCAGGGGAAACTGCACCTAATAACAAAGCTGTTACTCGATGGCTTAATCAGTTTAGAGAAAGAGATATGTGGCAAAAAAGGTCAGACAGGCCGACGAAGAACATCAGAAGAAAATGTCAAACGAATTGGCTAATTGTGTGTTCGGAGCCCAAATAAATCAATTACTCAACAAAATCTCATGCTGAAAATTCCTAAAACAACAATTCAAAATGTACTGCACAAATGGCTACGACTTCATGCGTACAAACTTCAGTTAAGACAGGAAATAAAACCTACCGATTGCTCTAAGAGTACTGAATTTGCTGTTTTTATGTTAAATGAAATTAATGAAAATCCAACTTTTCTAAAGAGTCATACATTTAATATGACATGTCAAAGAGGTATGTGACTCTCACCAATACCAAGTCAAAAGTGAAGTTTAGGGGTGAAACATCAGAGACATTTGAAATTAAAACTGGACTACGGCAGGGAGATGGGCTCTCACCACTATTATTTAACTGTGCTCTAGAAATGGTAATGAGGGAATGGTTTAGAAAATGTCCCCCCAAAATAATGATTGGCCGAAAAATCAAAACAAATTGCCTGGGTTTTGCTGACGATTTAGCATTACTAGCAGTGGACATAAAAGAAGCAAAAACCCAGATATCAGAACTTCAAAACATTGCAAATAAAATTGGCCTCAAAATATCATTTGAAAAAACAGAAATTATGCCCCAAAAACCAACACAGCTAAAAGAAGTCACCATAAATGGTAATAAAATCAAAATAGTAACTCAGTTTAAATATCTTGGAGAAGTAATAACACATAACTTAAATGAAAAAATCTCAATCCAAGTAAGAACAAATAGATTAGCTAAAGCACAAAAATTAACATGGGATATCTACAAAAAGAAATGTCTATCAATAAATACAAAAATAAAACACTACAACACAGTTATAAAACCGGAAGCTACATATGCAGCAGAAACACTCTTTTACCTGAATAAACAATCAAAGACTGACAGACTTCAGAAAATTGAAAGGAGGATTGGAAGAACCTGTATCAACAAAAAATATCAGAAAGATGGACAGTGGCGGTTAATACCTAACAAAGTCGTGTACAAAGAGCTAGAACCCATTACAGATACTATGCGTAAGAGGAGACTGGGATTCTTTGGACATATCATGAGGATGCAGGACTCAAGACTTCTGAAACAACTAGTACAACACAATCTCGTCTCAAAAAATACCACAACAGGATGTAAATGGATCAGAGAAGTAAGAGAGGATCTGAAGGAAATAGGCCTTACAACAGAAGACACCAAAAATAAGATAAAGTTGAATACAAAACTCAAGAATACAAACCTCCGCTTTACCCTTACACAAAACAAACCAACAACACGCACATTTTCAACTGAGGAAAGGGCACGAAGATCGGAGCGTCTGAAGAAGTACTGGGAGGACCGCAAAGCCCGAACAATCCCTTCAAAGAGACCTGAACGACGGACTGACTAAAGTGATCCTATGTGGTCATAAAAGAAGAAGAAGAAGAAAGAGGTATTTTTCTTGGAAAGTACTTGGCAGTAACATAGTTCATTAAAGCTGAACAAAGTCGAGACAGAATGAGGATGATTTATGAATTTATTCTACAGTATAGTTCCTGCTCCAAAGTTGTGGAAAATTCTCACTGCTACACCACCTGCAGGGCAAACCCTTAACCCCACAGAAGGTGAGCATTAACCTTACAGACCCAATGGAAACCCACAAGGTATGAAGGTTGATAGCGTGCTAGCCCCAGAAGGCAGTTAAAGCTAGCATGAATGAGGTACCCAAGAAAGCAAGGGAAAAACACCAACAACACATCACAACAACAATACAATGAGAGAAAAACCAAACACTTACCTTGGGGAGAGCGTGCAAGAGGCTCAAAGGCCATAGTCAAATTAAAAAAAAACAGTGACAGGGCTGAATCGATTCTAAGAAATTAAAATCAACACCCTTTAGGTAATACAAAGTAACTTTAATTCATAAACCAGAAGTTTATAATAATAACTCAAAACAAAAACAAAAAACAAAACAAAAAATAATTAAGTTGTCTCCGACAAATAAAGGAAAGTACTTACTAAGATTCAAAAACCTAATTAAAACTCACGAACATGACTGGTCACCTAGCTTGAAATGCTTTAAATAAAAACCTTACTTTTAACTAGCGGTAATTACAAGATAGTTCATCCGGTGAAAGCAATTCTCCATCGAGTTCCTTTAAACTTTGTATGACTTAGAACTAATTTCCCACCAAGGGGTCAATGCAGTTATGCTAAATTAATTTGCAGACAAGAAAACAAAAATGCCCCAAAATAACACTGAAGATTAATAGGTGGTGAAAAGAAAAATATTAGAACACATAATGGTCAGTACACTCTGAAATCAGATTAAAAATTCACTGTCTTGAAAGCAAATTCAAATACCCGGACCAACACAGTCACAATCTTCAGAACAATCACATAAACAACACATTGCTAGAGAAACCACAACAAAACACAACGTGTCCACAAAAATAAAATAGAAAAGGATCCGGCACAAAATTAAATGTGCAATAAATTAAACAGAAAAGAATTACAGATTAACCAACATTAGAACACGATGTGAAAAAAATCTTAGATAAGAGTTTGGCAAGATAAGTGAGGATGTTGCATGGACCTCCTTGATTCAGTTTACACATTAGGCTAGATAATAATAATAATAATAATAAAAATTTACAATTCAAATTCTGAAGAATCATTGAAACAATGTATTTTCATCAAATCAGTATGAAATTAATTGAACCCTCAAAGGTAGTAGACAAACAGTCATTTATACCAATAGAAATATTATTATTATTTTTATTTTTAAAGTCGAGACTTGATGTTGTTTAATGTTCAATTTTGACTCATGCAAAACAAAAAATCCATTTTCCTTCTTCTAAAAACACATTCTTGAAGCTTAATTAATTGGTAGAGATACCCATTTCCTACAGATATAAAAAGGATTTGGTACACTTACAGTTTCTAAGGGTTACCAGGGAAACTACACAGCCCATAAGAACACTACTTTCCAGATGGTGAAAACTGAAGAGAATGCAGGTAATTCACTAGTAGTAAAGAAAAAAAATAAAAGGAGGACAACATAACAATCTTAATGGGCCACGATGCCCATAAAAGGTGAGTTTCTGCCTGGGTCTATCTCACGGACCCAAGCCATCGCGCTGTGAAGCCACACATCACATCTGTCCTCCATCGCTGCTTAACTCTGAGTCAATGGCTTCACCAAGCCAGCTAGGAAGTGTAAGCCAGGTGGCATAAAAGCCAGGCGTTGATTGGCTGAGACAGGAGAAGTGAACAGCCACCAGCCTGCTACGGCGCAGCATCATCCGGACATGGCACCTCCATACACACAGAGTCAATGCAAATATGGCAAGATATTCCACTTTAAAAGGAATAAAGGTAGAGTACATTGGCAAGAAGCCAAGAGATACAAATTTCAAGGTTTATACAGTAGTCCGAAAGTTTAGGTAGGAGAATTGGCAAACATCACTACTGCCATAGCCTCCCTCCCTGATACACAACATATTCACATAACAGTACGGTGGTCTGGAAGCAAACTAGATTTGGGGGAGTAGTCCAGTTGACAACGACCACGGGAATGAAGTTCGTCTTTGTGCAAAGTCTACATGACCAAATTTATAGTACCAATTGCGGTACAACGTTATGTCTCATTCCAATACAGTAGAGAGGGTGCATTCAAAATTAATTAGATAACCAGTCACATTAACCATCCCCTCATAGAGGATGCAGTTTTTAAAATTTCACACTAAGTCAAGAGGGTTTTTAGCGTAAGAGTTTTTCCCAAATCACTTGATTCCACTCAATATTTTTCAAACACATTACCAAGATCATTTGCAGATTTCAAATGTCATTCAGAAGCTTCAAAAATTCCAATGCAAATCCTAATCAAAGTCTGTTTTCTTTGATAGCACACACATTGTCAGACTATTTTCCAAAACCTCGGTGTTAACATTACGCCAAGTCTTTTAACTCCAAGTTACCTCTTACTACCTTTTCAGGTTTCAGATACTTCAACTAATATTTAATGCTAATTCTATTTAACAAGTTTCCTTGGCTATTAAGGAGATACATCATCTCATCTCGTAAATTAGCCCAGAACAGACTAGACAAACATACAAATGGGAAAAGGGAGACACCAAGTTTGCAAGGAGGGCAGAAAAAAGGAAAAAACAAACAGGAATCACCAAAATTGGTGAGTACATGTTACAAGAATCAGAAGATCTACATATTAGTCTTACATATCATTAGCTTACAATAAAGTAACTCAGGCTCAGAGCACACCACAGGCCTAATAAAAAAGACCAGAATAGGAAAAACAGTAAAGATTGAAAAAGATACATTAAAATACACAGTCACAGAAACTATGCACCCAAAATAAGGAAACTAAGGAAACCACAAATTAAATGCTAGAATAAACCACAAACATATGTGCAAACCATATGATTTCATAGAATATAGGAAATCCAACGGGACATCTCGACCATACTAGGGCATAAAATACATATTCACACCTAATACATGTGAGTACCAGAAAATATAGCACTATTGGTAGAGAAAACAATGGAAGGAGAAGAAATAAATATGTTCCAGTGATCGCCGATCACAACTCGGTTAGTAACACAACCAAAAGGCACAGGGACATTCCCAAGTTATAATAGAAGGGCAACACATGGTACCACTAATTAAAAAAAAAAATATATCAGACAGGAAAGCACAAAGCCAAGACAACATGATTCGCTAATAGCACACGCTTTAACTGAATTAAGATAAGCTGAGATAGAAACAACAAATTACATATTATATATTAGTAGGTAATGTACACTGAAACACAGGGTGGTGAGCTCATCAATTTCTCCCAGATCACAAATTAACATTCAGTAGACATTCTCACTAGGACAGGATCAACAACTCAAGTACATAATTTCCCACATTACCCAGGAAAAGAAGAAAGGAGGTTCAAATTACAATTACTAACAGACCAGATTAAGCCAGAGATATTTAAAAAAAGTCTCACGGTAAAGGGGTAACATTTATTCGAGCAATGGTAGAGTTGATGGACATGTTAGGAGACGCCTATAGTTTACAAGGTGGTGCGTTCGCTATCAGTTGGTCATCCACCACAGCAACATCAAAAGATACCACGCAAACAATAACGCATGGATAGGAAGAAATTAACTTATGATTAAACCACCTTCAACACCATGAGAAACACAGCATAGGCATGGTCCAAACAAGAAACTCAGGAGGGTGCAGAATCCAAGATCACAAAACCAACCAACTCCACAAAATTGCTAAAGTAGGTACATTCCTCAAAGGCACATCCAATCCAATGAAAAAGGTTAAGACACACACCTTCAATTAGATTACCATCAAGGAAGATAAGGACCTCCGCAACATACACAACCGGATGTCCGCACAGGACCTCGGTTAAGTCCGGGATAGAAATAAGTGGCTAAACCAGCTAAACAGGTACCTCCTCCTATGCTACAGGAGACCAGGGCAATAAAATATAAATGGAAGATAATGAGGCAGGATGATGGGAAACGCTCGATAGAACAATGAAGAAGGAAGGAACGCAACCAAAAGATCCCATAATCCTTCAGCAGGGTGACCTCAGTACCGACTGGGAAATCTTAGGTATCCCATACTTACCTAGTAAGACTGCAGAATGGTAAGATGACCAGTACATTATATCAACCAATATAAAAGGATCTACTGAGGAAAAGGCCATAGGCTGGCAAGATTCTTTAGATGAACGTTAATTGACTGCAAAATATATAATGATGACGTCGGTCAAAGATAAAGCAGGAAAACATAAGGTGAAGAAACCAGAACCTACTAAGAATTGAGAAATATTTCCAACAAGGAAGATAGTCAGTGCGACGTAAAGCAACTAGCAAAAAGAAAAAGGGAAGGTTATTCAACTTGAGTTGTAGACCCTAACTAACAAATGGCCAAATCTACTGTAACACAGAGGTAAATTAAAGGCAATACACACCCTTACCAAAGTGCCATAACTACCTAACACCTGATACAATAACACCATAACAGTAATGACTAGCATGATACATGAGTTAACTCATAAGAGATTAAAGGATAGCCATCCTCAACATGTCTTCCAGCCATAATACCATCTCAAACCAACACTAAATTGAAATCACATCACAGAAATAAAGCATAAATCCAGGACAAAACCATACCATCTAGGTTCAAAGGAGATACACCCTTCAGATTAAGAGTCCCTTTATGCAGAACCAAACAACACTAACAACTAGTAGATAAGGTAAATCACACTTCACCCCATGGAGTCCACAATACTAAGGATGAAAACCAAACACTAATGTATTACCAAGGTTCAGGACCAAAATTCAACCACAATGCTCACAGTAGTGCACAAACCAAACTCCCAGACCACTATCAGCCAAATAGGTTGGGTTAATAAATACCATGTCCTACCCTTTACAAGGTAAGTAAGGTTAGAGTAAGTTAACACATAGAATAAAGCATCAGAAACTGTTGACAAAGATAACTGAGAAGAGAGCACAAGATCATTTAGCAGTAGGTAAGTACAAGACATGAGTAGTCTGAAAATGAAGCATGAATAAGACGTAGAGTCCATGTACTAGACAAACAGGTGACCATCTTCGACACTGACCAACCACACGATGCCATAACTCATAATCACCCAATAAATAAATGACACAGAACGCAGCTCGAATCACTACCAAGTGCCTTGCACACCCACACATACAATGAAAAGATGATAAAATGGAAAATCATTCATGCAGCCAACATACTCCATTCACCCCAGCACAGACACAATGTAGCTCAGCAATGATCAAGTCACGTCATCATAGATGGATCCAACACTAAATATTCCATGCAGAAACAGACAAGACATCATTCCGCTAACTTAAGTTACAACAACGAGTAGGCAGGAAACCAATCCAAAAGCACAATTAGAAAGATTAAATACTACAGTAAAATGGTAATTTAGCTGCACATCACTCAAGCACAAGGTTCAGATACACAATGATAATAATTTAAAGAAATAGTACAATTACACCCAGACAGATAATATTACACAAAATTCTTAGGATACAAGTTATCAGTCAGAATAATTATGCAAAAAGGTTCACTAATGACTGATCCACCAACACCTAACATAATGAAAAAACATTAATTTGCTCACCAACCTGCAGTATGCGTACTGGGTTTGGCTAAAAATACCAAGCCATTGCCAAAGTTCCATTCAACCAATTGGGGAATAGGATAACATTACCAATTAATCAACCTTAATTTGGGAAAGATGAACATGCCTAATTCGTTTAGCAACCAGATTGCTCACCAATGCAGATACTGGAGATAACAACTGTAATACAGTACAAAGGCCTTGATATCTAGGGGCAAGCTTTGCTGAAAACTTATTGATGGCCTTACTGATAGGGTAACACTTAACAAACACCAACTTTTAATTTACATGACTTTCTACATTTATCGTACTTATTCTTGACCTTCTCGTATGACGCAGATTTTTCTTGGCTTCATTCCAAATTTTTTGAATGCCATTAGGTTTAGACAATTCAGGTAGAAGATCTTCAATACACAGCACATTGGACATGGGAGAATATGGGGTATAACTGAACATGAGAGACACAGGTGTCTTTCCATGTGATTCATGAGTAGCCAAGTGGAATGCATGGGCCAGCCAGTATAGAAAAGAATCCCATTTGGATTGATTATCATAATGATACACAATCATTGTAGATTTTAGGTTTCTATTCATCCCCTCAATGTATGAAGTGTTCGGATAGTACGGAGTGGTAGTAACGTGGGAGATGCACAACTCGAACAGATACCTCTTGAATGAATTACTAGTAAAGGAACTAGCATTGTCAGAAACTAGAAACTTGGGAGGACCAAAGGATGCAAAAATAGAATTTAAACAGTTGATAGAAGTACGAGAGTTAGTAGATCTGTTGGGAAAGATCCAACAAAACCAAGAGAGTGCATCTATACACACAAAGATATGAGTGTTTCCCAGGGAAGATCTAGGGAGAGGGCCTACGTAATTGATGAATAGCCTTTCCATAGGACGAGAGGCTTGTGACGATGACAACAATCCAACACAGTTATTCAAGTTAGGCATACTAATGGCACAAGATTTACAAGACTTAATCATAGTTTTGATGTCGCTTTCCATCTTCCACATGAAGAACGGTCCGATTTTCTACCTAGTTTTGAAAGTACCCAAATGACCACCAATGGGAGAACAGTGGTAATACTTAAATATGACTGGTACAAGAACCTTAGGGTCAACAATTTTGAGATTATGGTCATTCCGACCCTTACAACAAAGAACACCCTTAGATAAAGAGTAAGGCTTAACATCAGTCCCATCGTTAATTGTGTCGATGATCGCTTTCAATTCTGGGTCAGATTTTTTATGATCCCCAAACTCGTGGTACAATAGAGGAAGGTCCAAAAGGATGGCACTAACACCAAGAGCATTAAATTCAAGTTTTTTGACATCGGGATTCACATCAGTACCATAATTTCCATCGACCATCCTACTCAAACTATCAGCAATGATATTTTCAGAACCTCTAATATGTCGAATATTGACACTAAAGGATGAAATACGAAGTGCCCATCTAGTTATTCTAGCGGTTCTTTTGGGCTGATTTAGCACCCAAGAAAGAGCTTGATTTTCAGTTTCTAAGTCAAAGTTTATGTGTTCAATGAAGGGCCTAAACTTCTCAAGGGCAAACAATACAGTGAGACATTCCAGTTTATAAATAGAGTATTTGCTTTCCAGATTGGTAATAATTTGAGATATATATATATGCTACAGATCTAAGCCCACTTCATATTCTTGCAAGAGGACACCGGCCTGAGGCATCAGTTTGTATGATGAAGGGCTTATTAAAATCTGGGATCGCCAACACCGGGGCATTGGTTAGAGCAACATTCAGTGAATCAAAGGCTAGCTTTTGGGCACTATCTCAGGTGAACTTTACATCTTTCCATCTAAGATAATTCAAAGGAGCAACAATTTCGTCAAAGTTGGGGATGAATTTCCTGAAAAAGTTCACCATACCAATGAAACGGGCACCTTTAACATCCCTAGGGGGTTGAAAATTTCTGATGGCCTGAATCCTAGAATGGTCTACTGAGACGCCATCTGATGAAACCACATGCCCGAGAAATGACATGTTAGATTTAGTAAATGCAACTGGATAGTTTCACGGTAAGTCCAGCTTTCTTCAGGCATTGTAAAACTTCCCTAACGTGCTCCATGTGTTGCTTGAAGGTGTTAGAAAAGATTACCAGATCATCCAAACAGTTGAACACAAACTTGAACTTTATGTCAGAGAGGATAGAATTCAGTAGTCTCGTAAGGATGGCAGCACCACATGAAAAGCTAGACGCAACCTCAAGAATTTGTATAGATTCCATTCGGTGATAAAGGCTGTAAGGGGAATAGATCTTTTAGACAAAGGTACCTGGTAGTGTGCCTGATTCAAGTCAAGTACAGTGAAGAATTTTGCCCCAGAAAACCAGCCAAAACTAATGTGCAAGTCTGACAACAGGATAGATTGAAGTACTATCTTACTATTCAAGGAAAGTGCGACCAGTGTCCAGTATTCGGGAGATAGTAGGTTCGAACCCCACTGTCGGCAGCCCTGAAAATGGTTTTCCATGGTTTCCCATTTTCACACCAGGCAAATGCTGGGGCTATATCTTAATTAAGGCCACGGTCGCTTCCTTCCAACTCCTAGCCCTTTCCTGTCCCATCATCGCCATAAGACCTATCTGTGTCAGTGCGACGTAAAGCAACTAGCAAAAAAAAAAAACTATTCAAGGCACGATTGTCAATAACAGCTCTGAAATCGCTAGAGGGCTTAGGTACCAGGAATACTGGGGAAGCATTTGTGGTGGTGAAAGACGATACGGGGAGATCTGACTGATTGATTGTCCAATAACTCTATTTTTTATTCCAAAATGTCGGTCAAACCTAACTTGTTGGTGAAAACTTCCAGAAATTCTTTACAAGGAGCATGGACTTGATTAGCTTCCACATTCCCTAAGTGACTTAGATCAAGTCTGTCGATGTCGCTATCTTCATCAGAGGGAGGGTAACCAATACAAGAAACAATAGGGACTTTCAACGGAACATCTATTAAACCAAATTTAAAGTTAGGTGAGAATTTGAAAAAGAAATTTCTACTTTGCAGGTCTAAAACTAGTCCAGCCCTAGACAGAAAATAGGTACCAAGGATTAAATTGCAGGAAAGGTTGGGTGTTACTAGGCACTTGATCTTCCAGGTAAAATTACCTATCCTTAATTTAAAATTCACCAAACCCAAGATTTTCAAGAATTGGCAATTGGCAGAAACACACTTGATGTTGGTGTATTCCAACTCAGGCAATCTACATGAAGATTTCATTTGGTAATTCCATGCAGAATTAATCAAACACACCACACTTCCAGTATCAAGTAAGGCATTTATGGATTCATTATTAATTCCAAGAAGAGCACAAGTATCTTGGGAGGCGACATGAGCAAAAATATTATTGCATTGGTAGGGACAGATAGTCTTTTCAGGATCAAAATTTTCAAGATGAGAATGGTTACACTCCATTTTGTTAGCCTCTAGTCATTGACCACTATTTTGAACCAACAAGGGGCAATTTTTCTTACGGTGTTGCTTAGAGGCACAGGTATAACAACCGCTAGAATTACGCGTGACAGCAGGGCAAGTGTTCCTCAAATAATTTTTGGACCCACAGTTAAAATATTTATGGCCATTTACATCTTTATAGGTTGGAGAAGCAACAGGAAACACAGGTTTAACAGGAGGGGGAATGTTGACAGGTCTAGAGGCATTCCCATGTTTAACATCTTCAGCAAATGAACACACCTCTTCCAGTTCCTGAAAATTGGTCGGACATCGAGTCAAAGAAAGATAGGAGCGGTATGAAGGAGATATACCCTTCAAGATCCTTGCCACCATTTCCTCTTCAGGAACAGAAATTTTAAATACTTCACAATAAAACCTCAAGTCCAGAACATAATTAAGCAAATTCTCATGCAGAAACTGTGTTCTAAAGCAGTGCTGCGGGATTAAGCTCTGGAGAGCGAGAGAGGGAATGAATTTTGCCAGCACCAGTTCATGGAAAGCATTGATCGACGGGTTTCGTGATATCGCTTCAGAAATATCTTTTTTCAAGATCCGTTCACAACGAGGGAAGAGGGCACAAAAAATACCCAAATCATCAACTGAATAAACATTAGCAGTATCAGTTAACTCAATGAGAAATCGAAGGGACCTAATACTCTCTTCGATAGAACTGACCGAAAAGTTACTTATTCCACGAAAAACTTCTTTCAAACAGTTAGGAGAGGAAGCAGAATTTAATCTGGATAACAAGATTTCTATAATTGGGGTTGTTGCGCAGCATGTACCTTGGTTATGAGCAGAGGACAAAATATGGCTTGAGGGAAGATTAGAAGTAGGCACAGCGGGATTGTTTTTCAGAAATCGACAGGTTTTCGATATCCCTGCTGGCTAACAAAATATCCAGATCAGCAGAAATACCCAAAACAACAGTTAACAATCTGACACATTCCGATACAAGATCCGCATCAAGCTTGATTGCAAGTAGGTCCTGAATACGCCCCAAGTAGTGGCTCGCTCTGGCCCGCAGTCGGTTTATCTGAGCTTTCAATGGAGGCTTTTCTGAAATTTCCACCCTAATAATGTTGATTACTTCTAAGGCATCACGAATTACATTTAAGTACTCACCAGCTTTGTTCCTGTCTATTAATGAGAGATTAATTGGGACCTGAGCATTCGCTGTCAATAAGGCAGCACATTCCCCAACTGTTCTGGCTGGTTTGAATCCTTGAACGGTTAGTTATTGACATGAAACAAAAATCCAAACAAATTACACAAGATACCTGCACCTCGTTTCACAAATATCTCTTACATTTAGTGTTTTTTTAATTCCCATTCATCTTTCAATCAATTCAATACTGCACCGCAAACAGAACAAGGGAGAAAGGGAGACTGCACTCAGAAGGAACAACTTACATGAAGCACAGAGCGAAAGTGAGAAAACAACCTCCACGATGCTACAACTCACAACGCCATCTGCAGTGCAAACCCATAACCCCACGGAAGGTGAGCATTAACCTTTCAGACCCAATGGAAACCCACAGGGTATGTTGATAGTATGCTAGCCCCAGAAAGGAGTTAAAGCTAGCACGAGTGAGGTACCCAAGAAAGCAAGGGAAATGTACCAACAACACATCACAACAATACAATGAGAGAAAAACCAAACACTTACCTTAGGGAACACTTGCAAGAGGCTCAAAGGCCGCAGTCAAATAAAAAAAAAACAAAAAAAACAAAACAGTGACAGTGCTGAGTCGATTCCAAGAAATGAAAACCTACACCCTTTAGGTAATACAAAGTAACTTTAATTCATAAACCAGAAGTTGATAATAACAACTCAAAACCAAAAAAATGAAAAAGAAATAACTAGGTTGTCCTCTGACGAATAAAGGAATGTACTTACTAAGATTCAAAATCCTAATTAAAACTTACAAATGTGACCGGTCACCTAGATTGAAATGCTTTAAATAAAAACCTTACTTTTAACTAGCAATAATTACAAGATAGTTCGTCCGGTGAAAGTAATTCTCCATTGAGTTCCTTTAGACTTTGTGTGACTTAGAGCTAATTTTCCACCAAGGGGTCAATGCAATTATGCTAAATTAATTAGCAGACAAGAAAACAAAAATGCCCCAAAATAACACTGAAGATTAATAGGTGGTGAAAAGAAAAATATTAGAACACATAATGGTCAGTACACACTGAAATCAGATTAAAAATTCACCTTCACAACAATCACATAAAGAACGTTTTGCTAGAGAAACCACAACAAAACACAACGTATCCACAAAAATAAAATGGAAACAGATCCAGCACAAAATTAAATGGGCAATAAATTAAACAGAAAAATAATACAGATGAACCAGCATTAGAACACGACATGAAATAAAAAACTTAGAAAAGAGGGGAGATTAAGAGAGGACCTTGCGTGGACCTCCTCGGTTCACAAGCTAATCATTATATTCAGTTTACACATTAGGCTAGATAATAATAATAATAAAAAATTTACAATTAAAATTCTGAAGACTCATCGACACAATGCATTTTTGTCAAATCAATATATAATTTAGTTAATTGAACCCTCAAAGGTAGTAGACAAACAGTCATTTATACCAACACAAATATCATTATTGTTACTATAGTCGAGACTTAATGTTGTTTAAAGTTGAATTTTGACTCGTACAAAACAAATAATCCATTTTTCCTTCTTTTTAAAACACATTCTTGAAGCTTAATTCCTTGGTAGAGATACCAATTTCCCACAGATATAAAGGGATTTGATACACTGACAGTTTCTAAGGGTTACCAGGGAAGCCACACAGCCCACAAGAATGCTTGTTTTCCACACGATGAAAATTGAAGTGAATGAAGGTAATTCACCAGTAGTAAAGAAAAAAATAAAAGGAGGACAACGTCACAATCTTAATGGGCCACAATGCCCGTGAAAGGTGATTTTCAGCCTGGGTCTGTGTGACGGACCCAAGCTGTTGCGCTGCAAAGCCACACATGACATCTGTCCTCCATTCCTGCTTAACTCTAAGTCAGTGGCTTCACCAAGCGAACTAGGGAGCATACCCCAGGCGGCATACAAGCTGTGCGTTGTTTGGCTGAGACAGTAGAAGTGAACAGCCACCAGAAATTCGAGTACTAGTTGCTAGGGCGCAGCACCATCCAGACGCGGCACCTCCATGCACACAGAGTCGATGCAAACATGGCAAGATAGACCACTTTAAATGGAATAAAGGTAGAGTTATTTGCAAGAAGCCGAGAGATACCAATTTCAAGGTTTACACATTAGTCCAAAAGGTTTAGGTAAGAGAATTGGCAAACATTACTGCTGCCACACTGCTTCTGAGTTTCATATTGTTTGTAGCATGACACTGTGACTGAAGACTCACAAAACCCATAGTTGATGTTACCTCTCTTATTATCTGTTCTATCTTAAGGAGTAAAATGGCACATTTGTTCTTTCTGTTAACCCACTTACAAGTGACATGCACCAAGTGTCTCATGGGACTTGGCCTAAAATTCCAAGTTTTTGTAAACATCTTCGTTATTATCCATAGTACAATAAATACTTCGTCGGCCGCTACTTGTTTCCAAGAATACACTTTTCTCCTGCAATTCTTCTTAAAGTCTGTTGGCTCTGTGGAGATGTCACTTATGACTGATCAAGCCAATCTTCACATGAAACATGCAATCACACAGGACACATCTAAAGGTGGGTGGAGGATGTGGTTGGATCTAATGTAGTTTCTGCCTTTTATAAGTTGTCTGCAATAAGCCTGCTCAAACAGTGTGACACCTTCTGCAGTAGCTTTGTGTCAAAGAACATTGTTTTGTGTAGTTGTTGCCCAGGTATTAGCATTTATGTTGGTGCTATTCATAGTCTTGTTAAGCTGGTCTTTATAACATTTCAAAGGAGCACCTTGAGGCCTTTTACCATGACCAATCCCACTGTAAAGAAGTTATTTAGGCAGTCTGCTATTATTCATATGCTGGATGTGTCCAACCCATCTAAGCCAATGAGTGATGATGAAGGCTTCTCTGCTGTTCATATACATACACCTTGTCAAGAACTGCCACATTGCTTTGTAGTCATCCCATTTAAGATTCATGATGGATCTAAGTTTCTGCTGATGGAAGCATTCCAAGCATTCCAGCTTCTTTATGTTACGACTGTAAAGTGTCTAGGTTTCACATCCATACAGTAATGTTGTTTTAACTACAGCTTGGTACAGCATTAGTTTGGTATATATTTTGAGATACTTTTTCAAGAAACCTCAGTGGGAGAGGCGGCTGTAAGCTGCATGGGCAAAGCGTATTCTATTTTCCCACTTTTGAGTTACAGCATGTAATTAGAATACTACCAAGGTAGATGAATTGGTCTTCCTGTCCAAGAGGTGTTCCTGCTATGGTGATATTCAGTTCAGGGACGGTACCACCTGTTATCTACCGTGCAAGTACTTAGTCTTATGGGTGATGATGATTGGGCCAAATCATTCATAAGCTTCCTTAAAACAGTTGCTGGATGTTTGAAGCTCCTCTGGTTTATATTCAAGTGTTGCATTGTTATCAGCATATTGAAGCTCCATTATGTGAGTATTATGAGTCAGTCTCTGAGAAGAGAGCCTGGTTTGGTTGAACAGTCCACCATCATACCAAAACTTAATTTCCATACCTACATGGTCGATGGCAGAAGTCTCGAAGCATTTCTGCCAAATACAAGGCAAAAAATGTGAGGGCAAGCACGCAGCCTTGCTTAAGCCCATTTGTGATAGGAAATTTTTCTGTAAGCTCAGTCACGTAAGGAACGCGTCCAAAGATTCCATCATGAAGAGCCTGAATTAAGCCTACAAAATGGTCAGGACCACCAAAGCGCTGTAATACCATCCGCAGAACTTTTCTAGGAACAGAATCAAAGGCCTTTTCCAAATCATAAAATACTAAAAGAAGCAGGATTTTTTGTTCTCTGCATATCTCTTGGATTTATCTAGTGCAAAAGATCATGTCAAATACATATATGGCATAAACGAATGGAAATAACATATTCTAAAACAATTGTTATATACAGTCTTTTGATAGACCTAATGTTAATGAAGATATTTGAGAATAATCGTCCTATAAACCCTAACTCCATGTGATGACCTTGACTTCACATACACCTGATAATACAAAGCTGAATAAGTAGATTCCAAATAAATAGTTCAGTTGAATTATATCCAGCAGTTTACCGTTTTAGGAACACAAACAGATAGACATAGAGAAAAGTCCTCGTATGAAACAAATAATTATAAGAAATTTTATATGTGTAGATGATGATGATGATTCAGGAGATAATGGGTTTGAACCCCTCTGTCGGCAGCCCTGAAGATGGTTTTCTATGGTTGCCCATTTTCACACCAGGCAGATGCTTGAGCTATACCTTAGTTAAGACCACGGCCACTTTCTTCCCACTCCTAGCCCATCATTGGTGTAATACCTATTTGTGTTGTAAAGCAAATTTAAAAAAAATGATGAAAATTATAAAATAATAATCATCCAGGTATTCTCATGTTTGCTCATTGTTCAGTTAAGTTAGGCAGATCCTGGGCAAAATGTTATGGATCTTCTTATTTTCTCCCATGATGGATCCTTTAAATCTATTCATTACTTTCATCAAAGTCCTGCAGGTTTCTAAAATCACTATCTTCTGCAGTTTAACATAGGTGTTCTACCATAGGTTTAGGTGAAGAAATGAATAATGTGTCTGGTAGGGAAGTTATCGTTTTTCTCGCACAACTGTGTTAATGACAGTATATCTCTGATTAGCAGATGCCTTTCCTAGTTCATTCTTCTTGATAAACATAGTTCATAAAACTGTTGCCCCGTACAAATGTGGATTCTCTAGTGAAACATATGCAAACATGCTGGTTCCAAAATAAGTTTTATATTAATTCCAAAAGTAGTACACTCTATATTGTTGAAATTCGGAAAGCAGTGTTAAAAGTGTGGGACTCTATAATTTCTTGACAACACCACAGTTTCCTTACTGTTTGACCAAGTTGTAATTTGTTTAGTATTGTTTCAGTGTCTGTGTGTTCCTTTTGTAGTTTGGTTAAGAACTAATAAGGACTTAGATGATGGCATCCCACAACAATTTGTACATGATTATACTACCCCTCGGAAAGTCACTGAAGTAGTGACTTGTATTGGTTCTATCATTCTACTGGATATTGAAGAGGAATTGCTTGTTGGTGTCTACTTGTTCTTCTATGTGAGAAATTTCAAAATAATCACTTACTGGAAGGAATTCCTGTTGATCACATCAGGAAAACCTTTTAAATTCTTCAACAACTTTTGATTGGAGCACTAAAGCTAAATAACACATCATTTCTCTTCATATTTTATTGTTACCAAGTTTTACTGTCCTTCAGAGTAGTCAGCAGCATTGTGTCCAACCCATTGCCAGTGATGTGGAAGTCGTAGGATACCTTTAGAAGTGCCTGTTGTGTTAATAGTTTGAATGGAGTGGTCTACTGTCTGGAAAAACTCGGAAACAGTTCTGAAGCGAATGCTATGAAGTTGTTCCTTCATCAAGTCAAGGTCACAAGGGCCTAAGTCTGGAGAGTATGGTGGATTGTACAGCAATCACCAGGGATGGTGAAGACATTGCCAAAGTACACTGTTACTGATACTTAGGATCAAGAATTCATGCTGATGATTGATTCCCTGCAGGAAGAATTATGGAATAAGTGTAGCACATGGTCAAAGGGACTGATCTCATAGGCATACTCTGGAGTAATAAAATACCAAGAAGTATTTAGTCTAAGGGCTATCACACTTTTGCGAACCAGTAGTACTGTACGTGAGCAAGTACTGGCCTTTTACAAAGGGATTGGTGAGGTGAGTACATGCAATTGAAGTGAATGTGCTGAGATAGCCTTTGGGAATCTTCCCACTGATTAAAATATGAAACAAAAACAAAGAGATAATGGGAGTGGGTCCTATTAAAGAAAAGGTACTAGAGCTGATACATCACTGGTATGAGTATATTAAAGGAATCCGAACAATGTATGTTGCAGCTGTGGCTTCCTATATTGAATTAAAAGGATAAAGATCTAGTGCAAAGTGAAAGTAGATGCACTTCCATAAATATAAACTACTATGCATTTTCTTTAGTTTCTACAGTTTCCTCACATTACTGCAATATGGAAGCAGTAGTTTATTATGCATTTCACAAAATCAAAATGTTTGTAAATTCTCCATTTCTCTTATGAACATGAAAAAAAAAGTTTCTTATATTGGAGACCCACTGTTAGGTAATTGTTTGTCAAAAATGATGAGAAAGCGGTATGAATGGAATTAGACATATAGAAATTAGTTCTTATAAGTACAAATTTGTATATATAAGGGTTATTTTTCAACCAAGGTCCAATCGGCTGTACCTTTGTAAAGTTGGCGTGCCTGTCAAAATGTACATGCCCGCTGTCTCCTGGCATATCTTGGGCAATGAGTCGACACCAGTTGTAGTTGTAACATCATTGCATATGGTTCGGTGTGGGCAGTTGAAATGTTCAGATAATTGAGTATCCCGCTGAGTGTGAATGTGATTTGATTTTTTTGAGTAAGGAGTGTGTCAGCTGCAGACATTCATTGCCAAATTTGTGAGGCATGGCCCAAATGCAGTGAGTGACAGCTAGGTGCATAAATGGGTGAGATTGTTCAAGGATTGGTGGGACAGTGTCCATGATGAACCGCGATTGGGCCGACCTTCTGTAATCTCAGATGATTTGGTGTGCGCAATAGACATAAAAATCCATGAAGACTGACATTTCACAATTTACACTTTATCACGGCAATTTCCGCAAGTTTCAAGGTCAGGGCTATACAAAATTGTTTCTGAAACCTTGCAGTTCAGAAAATGTGCACATGATGGTTTGTCAAACTGCTTACTGAGGAACACAAAACCAGGAGAATGGCTTGTGCTTTGACCTTTTTTTGTTCTGATACATTGAGGAAGGAGATCAAAGTTTGGATCACATTGTCACAAGGGGGTGAAACATGGGTTTCACATTTGACTCCCAAATCGAAGCAGCAGTCAACGGAATGGTGACACATGTCATCTTCAGTCAAAGTGAAAGCCAAACAGACGATGTCAATGCACAAGATTATGACCACTGTGTTTTGGAAGAGACATGATTCCTGTTAGTTGACTTTATGCCACGACGGACAACAGTAAACTCAGCTGCATACTGCACAACCTTGAAAAATCTTGTGCTGTACACAATAAGTGAAGTGGCCTATTGTCATCTGGATTTTTATTGCTGCATGACAATACGCGACCTCATTCGTCTGCTCAAACTCAAGAATTACAGTAATCCATTCTTTTAGATGGGAGCAATTAGACCACGCACTGTACAGCCCGTACCTTGTGCCGAGCAGTTATCATCTGTTTCGTTACTTGAAGCAGTTCCTTGCCTGTCAACGGTTTGACACCAACAAAGAAGTGAAAACAGCAGTTGAAGATTGGCTTCAGTCACAGGCGGCAGAGTTCTACGATGAGGGAATACAAACCTTGGTGGAACGCTATGATAAACATGTTTAAACAAACATGGTAACTACGTAGAAAAATAGCGTAATGTGTAAAGAGAACATAATAAAAAGGTTTTGGCAATATCATTATTACTTTTGTTTCTATTGAGGAATGGACCTTAGTTAAAAAATATGAATGACCTGCATAAGCAGAATCATTTCTGGAAGACGATGACTTAAAAATAGCCTTCGTAGTTTCATATTGGTACGGAAATTCAGAAGCAAATACTCCCTACGAAGGATGCCTTCATGGTCTTGGGAAACATCTGAAGTCCAAATTGGTAACAAGGAGAAATAAGCTAATACTTTATAAAGTTCTAGTGAGACCAGTGCTGTTGTGCCCTTCTGATTTTTGGGTATTGTCAAAATTTGATGAAAGACATCTTGGCATGTTTGAAAGGAAAGTTTGAAGGGGATAGGCACATTTATTGGTCAGTTGAACAAGAGGAGAGATGATACAACTTTGAACTTAATGTGTTTTATCACCCAGTCTCTATTTATCTGCTTTATTCTTTGTGAAAGGATTACTCATCATATTCACCAGCATTTGCTTCCATTTACCATTCCATACATATCCCTCCCAGCAACATTGTATCCTCCCTGGAAGCTCTTGCAAAATTAACTTAGTTATCTTCCTCCATCATGCCAGATCTGCCATCCACACAGTGATTCAACTTGATGTGTGCTATACCAGTATATTCTTTTGTATTGGTCTGCCTTGTCAATACTGTAGTATAAACTCACATTTATTATTTACATGTTTCTGTACCTGTTTTACAACATCCTGCTTATCAGTCTGTTCCCTTTGGCCTATGCAGCATGTCCACCTCGTGATGTATAACAGCTGCTTCACATGAATGTAAGCGTTTGTTCACTTTATACCTGTGTTTTATAACGTAAAGTTTCAGTAGGGTTATCATCATTTTATTTCCATTACTCCTTTTTGTAGATATTGAAGGAACACACACAACCTGGCAGACAAATCCTTTGTAGTTAAATCTTTGGCAGTTAAAATTTTAAAGGATATGCCTTGTCACTACAGATGTACACATTTTAGACGATTATCATTGGAATGCTCCATTCAACAATGATTTGACGCTCTGAAGGGGCAGTGAAAATCACATCAAGAGACGTATGCATCATCTATTTTAACATGTTATTTTATGCACAAACGGACTTACTTGAAATATTCTGGTAGAGTATTAATATTATGACAGCTGTTTAAGGACAAGCATGAATGTAAAGCTTAGGAACTCCAACCTTTGTTTTTAATTTATTTTAAGTAGAAGTAACAATTTTACAGTGAAGGGTTTTAGACATGCTAAGTGAATTTTATACTTCTGGCTGTTGAAGGGACAAGTACAAAAGAATATATTTGTAGCAGTCAATATGGACCAATTAGATCAAATATGGTCAAAATCATAGGTTCCGCTATATCGATACTGCGAAAGCCTTTGATACCATGGATCACATGCTTCTCTCATACAAACTTTCTCAATGTTTTAACATGCATGGGAGACACTTAGCTTTAATTTAGATCTTTCTTAGTGAAGGAGTACAGTACGTGGTCCTTGATGGATGTAGTTCTTCTTCTGCCACCACACTCTCAGGTGTCCTGCAGGGCATTGTCCTAGGTCCACTTGTTTTTGCTCTGTTTATTGATGACCTTATCGATACTATTTCTCACAATTTATGTGAAATCTTCTAGCAGATTCAATCTACTTGCAAAATGCACATGATTCACTGTCACATTGATGCACTACATGGCATATAATTATCCCTCCAAGTTTGAAACTATTTCATTCACTCAAATCAAATCACATCACATCGCATCGCATTACATTCTCTTTATTTACAAATGAGGTGTCTACCTCGGTGGCAAATGGTACACTAAAATACATTATTGTCAAGCACTAAATTTTAAATTAACAGGAGACGAAGAAAATTTTCCTAGAATACAATATTATACAATTTACGCTAATAATTTTTCCTATTAAACACACACATCATCCTTAATAAATTTATATTGTTTACAAAATTCTACTTATAATATCTTACAAACATAGTCAACTCATATACAGTACGGTATGTGAAATTACTTCT
Source organism: Anabrus simplex (assembly GCF_040414725.1). Taxonomy (NCBI): domain Eukaryota; kingdom Metazoa; phylum Arthropoda; class Insecta; order Orthoptera; family Tettigoniidae; genus Anabrus; species Anabrus simplex. The sequence goes on along the minus strand of NC_090270.1, from coordinate 165,313,755 downwards.
AATAATACTATACAACTGGTATAAGATTAAAATTAACATTGAATTTATTTACATATTTATATTTTACCCATTTTGGAACCTAAGTAGCATAACGACCTGGTGCGTCTTAACCAGAGCCCCTTTTGCCACCACTTTTCAGAGTTCCTGAAGGGCCTTCACAACTACCGTAGCGGTCCCAGGGCCCTCGAAGTCCCCACTGTACTTCACCCCTACAGGCAGTCCCCTACTTGGGCTGTCCAAACTCCTTAGACCAGGGGATGGAATTAATTTAATCACACACATTTTTTATTTACAATATCCTGCACTGGTCGAATGCCCTCTAACATTTAATTTATTATCTCTGTTGTTGTTTATTCTCTTCTTGAATATCTGTACAGATTTTGGAAAAGGATCAAACACTACCCCTGGTAAACTGTTCCGCTCCTTCACACCCTTCCCAGTGAAAGAAAATTTACCCCAATCGCTTCTGCTAAAATTCCTTCTAATTTTGTACTTGTGGTCAGTTCTACCAATATAATTATTTTCCAACTGAAGCCTCTCACGGATATCTCTCCATGCTTCTTCTCCTGTATAGGCTCTATATAATCCTATAAGTCTAGTTTTCTCCCTTCTCTTACTTAAAGTTTCCCGCCCAAGTTCCTTTAACATTTCTGATACACTACTCTTTCTCCTGAAATCCCCTGTTACAAACCTTGCTGCTTTCCTCTGCACACCATCTAGTTCTTTTATTAGGTATTCTTGGTGAGGATCCCAAACACTGTTTGCATATTCCAATAATGGACGAACCATACTTAAGTAACTTTTTTCTTTTAATTCTTTGTTGCATCCTTTAAGTAGCCTCATTATGACATGTAATGATCTGTATGCTTTCCCAACAATGTCATCAACATGACCCTTCCAGTGCAAATTACTTTCAAATCTCACACCTAAGTATTTGCACTTGCCATCTTTTGGGATAACTACCTCATCCAAAGTATATTCAAAATTCAGTTTTAAAGCTCCTGTTTGTAAATGTTGTAACAGTTGATTTGCCTCCATTAATCTTCATATTATTTTCTTCAACCCATTGTTGGATACTCTGAAGGTCCCTTTGTAATTCTGAACAATCCTCCATGTTATTTATTTCCCTGTAAACAATTATGTCATCTGCATACAATCTTATTTTTGATGTTATATTGTTCCCTAAATCATTTGCGTATATTAAGAAAAGTAACGGACCGATTATACTACCCTGTGGAATTCCCTTCCAAACTTTCTCTTCCTGTGATATATTATTTTCTACTTTGACTTTCTGAACCCTTGAATTTAGAAATGTTCTTATCCAATGTATAACCCTTACGTCCAATCCTATTCCCTCCAATTTCTTTAATAATATTCCATGTTCCACTCTATCAAAGGCTTTGGAAAGATCTGTGGCTATGCAATCTAACTGGCCTCCTGAATCTAACTGATCTGATATGTCCTGCTGAAATCCCACCAGTTGTGCCTCGCAAGAAAATTTCTTTCTAAATCCATACTGGCTCCTCATGAACCAATTTTTATCATCACATATCCCTCTGATGTACTTTGCTATTAAACTCTCCAGTATTTTACAAACTATACTGGTCAGGCTGATTAGTCTGTAGTTCTCTGGTTTCCTTTTATCACCCTTTCCTCTATAAATTGGTATTATTATAGATTCCTTCCGTTCCTTTGGTATTACACTATTATTTATGACATAGTCAAAGAGAAATTTTAAATAAGGCACTATATACCACCCCATTGTCTTTAATACCTCCCCAGTAATTTGATCACTTCCTGCTGCTTTTCCTTGCTAAAGCAGTTGGATTTCTCTGAAAATATCTTCGTTTGTGAATGAGAAGCTTCTTTTATCCCTGTGTGTCTCTCCCTCTATATCTTCTGTTACGGTTTCCAAGTCCTGACAATCTTCTACTGAATCTCTGAATTCCCTACTAAAGAGGTTTGCTTTCTCAGTATCTGTTAAATAGTGTTCACCCCCTTCTCCCACCATTGTAGGAATTTGGATTCCTTTTCCTTTTTGATTCCTAATATATGAATACAGCTTTTTCCATTTCCCTTTGTGGTCATTACCCTCTTGAAGAATGCCACTCTTTGTAAATACCCTGTATTTTATATCATATGCTGAAACAACCAGTTTCAATTGTGGATAATAAAAATAAAAAAACTTGGGAGTGCATTTTTATTTGTTTCCCAACACAAACAGGGTCATCTCACATGCTATGTCACTCCTCTGTTTACTCATCCGGTTTTCTAACATCACAGATATAAATACCCTGAGAGCATTCTGTGTTTCCTGTATCTTACTGCTTGGCAAATATGCCTATCCAGTCTGGTCCTTCTTCTTCTTCTTCTTCTTCTTCTTCTTCTTCTTCTTCTTCTTCTTCTTCAAATCTCAGCCACCTTGACCAGGTACAGTCTTTCTTCTGTGCAACCGTCAGAGCCAGGGTCCCTGTCATTAACAACTTGAGCACTAACCAAGTGCGTGGAAAATTAAACCTCATAACTCTTTATGCTCAGAGAAAAGAAGCCAACCTACTGTAAAGCTACTGTACAAAGCAGCTAATGGTATATTTAGGCCACCACATCAGCTTTATGAGGGATGGTGGTCTGTTTTATCGTGTGTAATGATGTCTTTTGTGCTAGTGTATTTGTGTCAATTGCACTTTTATCCTATTGACTTCATTTTAGTTTGTGTTGTACATTTTAATGTGTTATTTTAACCTCTAATGTAAATGATGTATATACATTTGTACTACCAGGCAATGCCTTATTCCTTTGTCTCTTATATTTATAAGAATATAAGGCATTGCAAATTAGATCCACTGATTGTTTTAATCTCATACTCATTTTTCTTCATCACAATTTTTTTTTAACTCTAGTCAGTGGATATGTTTTAAAATTTTACTTTCTTATCTCATGCCGTTCATCTTGTTGCATTAGGGGCCATTGACCTTCGATGTTAGGCCCCTTAAAACAACAAGCATCATCATCATCATCATCATCATCATCATCATCATCATCATCATCATCATCATCATCATATTTAGGCCACCTGAATTCTTTCTCTCTTCACTTCCCATACTACCAGAATGAAGACCCTCTTCCATATTTCCTACTCCCACCTTTTTTCTTACCCAGCAAGAACCTAGAGATCATCTTATTTCATCCTTCCTTCTGTCATTATATTTTTCACTTAACTTAGCTTTAGTTTTTCCTTCTGGTTCTTTCCTGTGTCTTCTCTTGTATTTAAGTGGATTTTCCTTTATGTCAGTGTGTATGTAACTATGTAAAATATAAGGTTTTATTTTTGTATCCTTTGTAAATGTTTGTATATATTTTATTTTAGATGATTAACTATTGTACATATTATGAATTTTTATAATTCGACACTATGATGTTGCTGATCTTAAATTAATTACGGTAATTATGAACCGGACATTGTTAGAGAAATAAAAGTCAGAAAGGTAAAATATGTTGAGCACGTACTGTATATGAAGTAACAGATTGGTCGAGAAGATCATCACTGGAGGAGCTTTGCTAGGTGACTTTTGAAGAAGGCCAGGGCTCTCAAGGAGCTGTCAAGCTAATGGTGGTGGTGGTGGTGGTGGTGGTGGTGATCTTTTAAAGAACAATTGTATGGTTATTGCTAGCCTGGTGCAGCCTATTCTAGGCAGACCCTCCGATGATGTCTGCTGTGTATAGGAAACTGCATGTTAATGGTGTAGAGGATGTGATTGTGTGTGGTGTGTGAGTTGCAGGAATGTTGAAGACAACATAAACACCCAGTTCCTGAGCCAAGGGGCTTAACTGTCAACTGTTAAAATCCCTCAACCCAAAGGAGAATCAAACCCAGGGTCCCGAAGACCGAAGGCCAGGTTGCTGACCATTCAGCCATGAAGCCGGACATGATGATTATAATTTTCTGTGGCTATTTCTAGCCGGGTGCAGTCCTTGTAAGACAGACCCTCTGATGAGGGTGGGCGCCATCTGCCATGTGTAGGTAACTGCGTGTTATTGTGGTGGAGGATAGTGTTATGTGTGGTGTGTGAGTTGCAGGGATGTTGGGTATAGCACAAACACAGAGTCGCCAAGCCAAGGGAATTAACCAGTTAAGGTTAAAATCTCCAACCCAGCTGAGAATCGAACCTGGGACCCTCTGGACCAAAGGTCATCTTGCTAACCATTTAACCATAGAGCCAGATGTGGGGAGGATGATGATGATGATGAGGAGGAGGAGAAGGAGGAGGAGGAGGAGTGAAAATACTTATTGTTCAGTTGTTGGTATTTCAGGATCACCTGCAATGTAGTTTCCATTACATTCAAGATGAACAGTTCCATAAGAATACTTTCATCCTAACTATGAATCAACTTGTATTCAGAATAGAATTTAAGTTAAAGACCTCAGTTTCTTCTTTTGTTTTGTAAATAAGTTGATTTGGCTTATCTGCAGTTATTGTAGATCTTCATTAGTTTTTTTTTCCTGCTGGTTACTGTAATAATGTATTATAAATTTATTGTCATCATTTTAAGAATTCAGTGACTCAATCACAAATTTGTTGATGACTAAATTTGGATACTGACAATCCTGTTGCATCCCTTACCACAACAATTATTACATCAACATTTCTCATTGTGCCAGTAGCTATAATTAAGTGATGTTACTTATGTTTTGTAATTTGCAGTAACTTTATAACTTCAGATTGTTTGTATACAAGATCTTAGGACTTGTTTTCACGAGAAGGATCCTGCCATATACACACTCTTGAATACACCCATGCATTATTATAATTGGATATCAGAAATAGCATCTTTATTAATACCTTCTAGTAAATAATGAATGTTAAAAATGTATATGTATTTATGAGTACATTACTGAATAAAGAAGTTACATGTAAAACAAGTATCCTACATAAGTCCATTGGAAGGATAAGTTAGCTGCTATACATGCAAATAAATAATCTTTTGTTCATTTAAGTAGTTTTCCATTACATTACTTTATTAATTGTAATGAGCAACTATAAACTCTCTTTGCTGACCAGAAGAAAATCCCACGAACTCCTCATCTTTGGCATGTTTCACAGATACAGTAATCCCTTCACCATGTAGAACTTCAGAATTAATAAATTATTTCTTTTCCATTTCAGGAAGTATTTCACACCACCTATTATGTATGACTATCCAATTTCACCAAAACGTAAGTAACCTACAGTAGTTATTTATTTACTTCCTTTTATGTAGCATACAGTTCTATCTTTGGCATTTAGCAGTACCATAATTAAGGAAATGTTTAAAATTATGCCTCATCAAAATCCATGTTCTGGAATTGTAGATGGAATAATTGTAGTCAGTAGTACCAAATGTTTCTACAAAGTGTTTGATTACTCTTCGTTATGTAAAGATCTAGTTGAAGAGTGGAAATTTATATGGGATTAAATTAATGGGGAAGTATAGAGAACTGGGTTATTATGTCAAATTAAATAATGCTGTCCACCATGATGGCACCAGTGTTACTGATTTTAATTTGAGTAGTGTAGAACATTGGAACAATATATTGTGGTATCCATACTTATAATGACTTTTTTATAGTGGGGAAAAATTATAAGAGGTCAAGTCAATAAATTCCTGAACTGATTTAATAAATTATTTATTTGTGCACATTGTCATAGTGAATGAGCCATGTCTTTTTTGCCACTCATCTGGTCGCTTTATTCCTTAGACATTTCAAAACTTTGATGTGGAAAGTAGCATTAACTGTTTGACTGTCTTTACAGATAGTCCGATGCATTTTTGTGATCATTTCTGGCTTTGAAATTGATACCAGGTACCCAGGACGCACGTCATCATCAATCTATGTTCTGCCCCACTAAAACTAGAAGAACTGCTCAAATGTTTGGAAACCTCCTATAGTCTGTTCCCCAAAAGCTGTCTTCAGCATTTCTATATATTTTGAAGTTCTTTTGCCTAGTTTGAAGCAGATTTTGATGCTAACGAATTGTTCATATAAATCCTCATTTCACTATTAACAGATAGCATGTAGTTACAAATGCAAATGTATCATCACTTCTGATGCACAGAACAAGCTAGTTTTCAGCACAGTGACTCATTATACAAAAGTGGATCAAATATAAACAGTAATTTGGATGTACCACTGCTGTTAGTAATAATTCTGAGGCAGGGCTTTGCCAGAATGTTGGTGGGGGTGTCCGGAGAAAGGATTTGCACGCGTGAACTATGGTGGATAGCTGGGCTGCTTCAGTATGCCATGAGTGAGCAAGAGGTGCACACGTCTGTTGCGCAGTGCATCATGATCAAATTTCTTGCAAAAGAGGCCACCGAAACTTCCAAAATTTTGAGACGGCTCTGCACAGTTTGGGGAAGAAACACTTTTGCAGACTCGTGTATGTGTGAGTTTAAAATATTTATGGCGGGAAGAGAAGCTGTGGAAAATGAACCTCATGAAAGGAGACTGCAGACAAGCATCACTGCAGACAACATTGTTGCCATTCGTTGCCATTGGTGAAGATTGGCGAATTTCGCGGATTGTTTTATCTATATGAATAAGTTATGGAAATGTTCAAACCATCATCCAAGATGAACTCCATTTCAGAAAATTGTCTGCCAGGTGGGTTCCTTGTCTCCTCAACCTGGAACAAAAAACTTTAGGCCAGGAAGTTTGCTATGAGGAGGAAGGAGAGGATTTTTTGCGTCATATTGTGACTTGTGATGAAACTTGGGTGCATCATTACATCCCAGAGTCAAAGCAAGCAAGCAAGCATGGAGTGGGGGCAAAGAGATGAAGCAGGTCCGGTCAAGGCCAAAACACGCCCATCTGCTGGAAAGGTGCTTGCATCCGTTTTCTGGGAATCCACAGGCGTTTTGCTGGCGGATTTTCTTCATGAACAAAGGACAGTTAATGTAGCTTATTACTTTCACCTTTTGGATGAAGCAAAAGACACCTCTGGAACACTTTCCATACAGTCTTATCGCCCTGTGACTACCATTTGTTTGGACCACTCAAACAAGACCTAGGAGGACAGCAGTTCGATGATGATGATGATGATGATGATGATGATGATGATGATGCAAGTGTAGAACAGTTCATGAGCAACTGGCTCCGCACACATCCCTCTTCTTATGTGTATTTTTTTGGTTGATGGAATAAATTTTAAAAATAATTCCCTTTTATATTTGATCTGCCTTTGTATCATGTTGATACTGCTACAGCTGTGTAACAATGATAAAAAATGTTCCACGCAAGTGTATGAAGTACAGTCCAGGAATTAAACAACGAGACCCCACATCAAAAATCAAATCAAAATCTCTTTATTTGCAAATGAGGTGTCTACCTCGGTGGCAAATGGTACACTAAAATACATTATTGTCAAGCACTAAATATTAAATTAACAAGAGAAGAAAATTTTCCTATAATACAATATTATACAATTTACGCTAACAATTTTTTCTATTAAACACACAGCTCATCCTTAATAAATTTATATTGTTTACAAAATTCTACTTATAATATCTCCTGTACTACTTACAAATATAGTCAACTGATATACAGTATGTGGAATTACTTCAAATGATACTATACAACTGGTATAAGATTAAACTTTACATTGCATTTATTTATTTATTTATTTATTTATTTATTTATTTTTATTTTTATTTTTATTTTTATTTTTATTTTTATTTTTATTTTTATTTTTATATTTATTTATTTATTTATTTATTTATTTATTTATTTATTTATTTATTTATTTATTTATTTACTTACTTACTTACTTACTTACTTACTTACTTACTTACTTACTTACTTACTTACTTACTTACTTACTTACTTACTTACTTACTTACTTACTTACTTACTTACTTACTTACTTACTTACTTACTTACTTACTTACTTACTTACTTACTTACTTACTTACTTACTTACTTACTTACTTACTTACTTACTTACTTACTTACTTACTTACTTACTTACTTACTTACTTACTTACTTACTTACTTACTTACTTACTTACTTACTTACTTACTTACTTACTTACTTACTTACTTACTTACTTACTTACTTACTTACTTACTTACTTACTTACTTACTTACTTACTTACTTACTTACTTACTTACTTACTTACTTACTTACTTACTTACTTACTTACTTACTTACTTACTTACTTACTTACTTACTTACTTACTTACTTACTTACTTACTTACTTACTTACTTACTTACTTACTTACTTACTTACTTACTTACTTACTTACTTACTTACTTACTTACTTACTTACTTACTTACTTACTTACTTACTTACTTACTTACTTACTTACTTACTTACTTACTTACTTACTTACTTACTTACTTACTTACTTACTTACTTACTTACTTACTTACTTACTTACTTACTTACTTACTTACTTACTTACTTACTTACTTACTTACTTACTTACTTACTTACTTACTTACTTACTTACTTACTTACTTACTTACTTACTTACTTACTTACTTACTTACTTACTTACTTACTTACTTACTTACTTACTTACTTACTTACTTACTTACTTACTTACTTACTTACTTACTTACTTACTTACTTACTTACTTACTTACTTACTTACTTACTTACTTACTTACTTACTTACTTACTTACTTACTTACTTACTTACTTACTTACTTACTTACTTACTTACTTACTTACTTACTTACTTACTTACTTACTTACTTACTTACTTACTTACTTACTTACTTACTTACTTACTTACTTACTTACTTACTTACTTACTTACTTACTTACTTACTTACTTACTTACTTACTTACTTACTTACTTACTTACTTACTTACTTACTTACTTACTTACTTACTTACTTACTTACTTACTTACTTACTTACTTACTTACTTACTTACTTACTTACTTACTTACTTACTTACTTACTTACTTACTTACTTACTTACTTACTTACTTACTTACTTACTTACTTACTTACTTACTTACTTACTTACTTACTTACTTACTTACTTACTTACTTACTTACTTACTTACTTACTTACTTACTTACTTACTTACTTACTTACTTACTTACTTACTTACTTACTTACTTACTTACTTACTTACTTACTTACTTACTTACTTACTTACTTACTTACTTACTTACTTACTTACTTACTTACTTACTTACTTACTTACTTACTTACTTACTTACTTACTTACTTACTTACTTACTTACTTACTTACTTACTTACTTACTTACTTACTTACTTACTTACTTACTTACTTACTTACTTACTTACTTACTTACTTACTTACTTACTTACTTACTTACTTACTTACTTACTTACTTACTTACTTACTTACTTACTTACTTACTTACTTACTTACTTACTTACTTACTTACTTACTTACTTACTTACTTACTTACTTACTTACTTACTTACTTACTTACTTACTTACTTACTTACTTACTTACTTACTTACTTACTTACTTACTTACTTACTTACTTACTTACTTACTTACTTACTTACTTACTTACTTACTTACTTACTTACTTACTTACTTACTTACTTACTTACTTACTTACTTACTTACTTACTTACTTACTTACTTACTTACTTACTTACTTACTTACTTACTTACTTACTTACTTACTTACTTACTTACTTACTTACTTACTTACTTACTTACTTACTTACTTACTTACTTACTTACTTACTTACTTACTTACTTACTTACTTACTTACTTACTTACTTACTTACTTACTTACTTACTTACTTACTTACTTACTTACTTACTTACTTACTTACTTACTTACTTACTTACTTACTTACTTACTTACTTACTTACTTACTTACTTACTTACTTACTTACTTACTTACTTACTTACTTACTTACTTACTTACTTACTTACTTACTTACTTACTTACTTACTTACTTACTTACTTACTTACTTACTTACTTACTTACTTACTTACTTACTTACTTACTTACTTACTTACTTACTTACTTACTTACTTACTTACTTACTTACTTACTTACTTACTTACTTACTTACTTACTTACTTACTTACTTACTTACTTACTTACTTACTTACTTACTTACTTACTTACTTACTTACTTACTTACTTACTTACTTACTTACTTACTTACTTACTTACTTACTTACTTACTTACTTACTTACTTACTTACTTACTTACTTACTTACTTACTTACTTACTTACTTACTTACTTACTTACTTACTTACTTACTTACTTACTTACTTACTTACTTACTTACTTACTTACTTACTTACTTACTTACTTACTTACTTACTTACTTACTTACTTACTTACTTACTTACTTACTTACTTACTTACTTACTTACTTACTTACTTACTTACTTACTTACTTACTTACTTACTTACTTACTTACTTACTTACTTACTTACTTACTTACTTACTTACTTACTTACTTACTTACTTACTTACTTACTTACTTACTTACTTACTTACTTACTTACTTACTTACTTACTTACTTACTTACTTACTTACTTACTTACTTACTTACTTACTTACTTACTTACTTACTTACTTACTTACTTACTTACTTACTTACTTACTTACTTACTTACTTACTTACTTACTTACTTACTTACTTACTTACTTACTTACTTACTTACTTACTTACTTACTTACTTACTTACTTACTTACTTACTTACTTACTTACTTACTTACTTACTTACTTACTTACTTACTTACTTACTTACTTACTTACTTATTCATTCATTCTGGAACCTAAGTAGCATAACGACCTGCTGCGTCTTAACCAGAGCCCCATTTGCCACCACTTTTCAGAGTTCCTGAAGGGCCTTCACAGCTACCGTAGCTGTCCCAGGGCCCTCGAAGTCCCCATTGTACTTCACCCCTACAGGCAGTTCCCTACTTTGGCTGTCCAAACTCCTTAGACAAGGGGATGGAATTAATTTATTCACATATATTTTTTTAATTTACAATAACCTGCACTGGTCGAATGCCCTCTAACACTTCATTTATTTTCTCTGTTGCTGTTTATTCTCTTCTTGAATATCTGTACAGATTTTGGAAAAGGATCAAACACTACCCCTGGTAAACTGTTTCACTCCTTCACACCCTTCCCAATAAATGAAAATTTACCCCAATCGCTTCTGCTAAAATTCCTTCTAATTTTATATTTGTGGTTTGTCCTGCCAAAATACTTATTTTCCAACTGAAGCCTCTCACAGATATCTCCCTATGCTTCTTCTCTTGTATAGGCTCTATATAATCCTATAAGTCCAGTTTTCTCCCTTCTCTTACTTAAAGTTTCCCACCCAAGTTCCTTTAACATTTCTGATACACTACTCTTTCTCTTGAAATCCCCTGTTACAAATCTTGCTGCTATCCTCTGCACACTATCTATTTCTTTTATTAAGTATTCTTGGTGAGGATCCCAAACACTGCTTGCATATTCCAATAATGGACGAACCATACTTAAGTAACTTTTTTCTTTTAATTCTTTATTGCATCCTTTAATAGCCTCATTATGACATGTAACGATCTGTATGCTTTCCCATCAATGTCATCAACATGACCCTTCCAATACAAATTACTTTCAAATCTCACACCTAAGTATTTGCACTTGCCATCTTTTGGGATAACTACCTCATCCAAAGTATATTCAAAATTCAGTTTTAAAGCTCCTGTTTGTAAAAGTTGTAACAGTTGATTTGCCTCCATTAACCTTCATATTATTTTCTTCAACCCATTGTTGGATACTCTCAAGGTCCCTTTGTAATTCTGAACAATCCTCAATGTTATTTATTTCCCTATAAACAATTATGTCATCTGCATACAATCTTATTTTTGGTGTTATATTGTTCCCTAAATCATTTGCGTATATTAAGAAAAGTAACGGACCGATTATACTACCCTGTGCAATTCCCTTCCAGACTTTCTCTTCCTGCGATACATTATTTCCTACTTTGACTTTCTGAACCCTTGATTTTAGAAATGTTTTTATCCAACGTGTAACCCTTACGTCCAATCCTATTCCCTCCAATTTCTTTAATAATATTCCATGTTCCACTCTAACAAAGGCTTTGGAAAGATCTATGGCTATGCAATCTAACTGACCTCCTGAATCCAATTGATCTGATATGTCCTGCTGAAATCCCGCCAGTTGTGCCTCACAAGAAAATTTCTTTCTAAATCCATACTGGCTCCTCATGAACCAATTTTTATCATCACATATCCCTCTGATGTACTTTGATATTAAACTCTCCAGTATTTTAAAAACTATACCAGTCAGGCTGATTGGTCTGTAGTTCTCTGGTTTCCTTTTATCACCCTTTCCTTTATAAGTCCTGCCAAATTAAAATTCTGAATACTGTTACTGATTTTACATTAATATGTCTATTTCCCTGTTTTTAAAATCTCAGAGTTATGTAATTTTGTTCAGAAGTTCACTTTACTACTACAAGTAATGTTAGATATGAACTGTTCCCTCATTCATAATCTTCAAATATTTGTAAATATACATAAGGTGTTTTAATTGATTTTTTAAATGCATGTGACACTACATTTTAAGAACCGAAAATAGTCGGTTAAGAGTACACGCATTACATTTCATTAAAATAAGATATAGATAGGCGTTTACTTCATTTCAAGTATAGAGTAATTAAAATAAAATGAAATGAGGGGACCAATTTTTAATATTTCTTTTTGTTTGATGAGGTATATATACATATTCATTCTAGGCTGTTATGCCTTTCAACATTCTGTCTGCAAGCCGCTGTGAATTTACTGAATGCCTCCACAATCTTCTATTTGCAACTCCCTCTGTGGCCTTGTTTACTTCTTACTTTAAAATCATTAGAAATAATCAATCAATCAATCAATCAATCAAGCAATCAATCAATCAATCACTACTGATCTGCATTTAGGGCAGTTGCCTAGATGGCAAATTCCCTATCTGCTGTTTTCCTAGCCTTTTCTTAAATGATCGCAAAGAAATTGGAAAATTATTGAACATTTCCCTTGGTAAGTTATTCCAATCCCTAACTCCCCTTCCTATAAATGAATATTTGCCCCAATTTGTCCTCTTGAATTCCAACTTTATCTTCATATTGTGATCTTTCCTACTTTTAAAGACACCACTCAAACTTATTCGTCTACTGATGTCCTCCCACACCATCTCTCCACTGACAGCTCGAAACATACCACTTACAAGTGATAAAAATCATTGTTGTCCGTATTGAAGATACTGAATGTAGGATGCTAAATGATTTATTTTGTCACCTGTTCAGTACATATAAATTTTACATTTAGGAATTTATTATTAATTCTGCTTGAGACATGTTTTGCCCTTCATTGAGGGCATCATCAGTCAAATTACCTCCTCAAGACAAAAATCAGGTACCTGATTAGTATTTAACATGCACAAATTAATACACATTACAATGGGAAAATTAAGTATGAGAAACTCTTGTACAATGGTGATGGTTAAACAATATAAGTTTAAAAAATAAGAAGTCGGCACCAATGCTTAAAATTACTGGGTAATTATAGCAGAGTTCAGCAGTGGTGCTCTGCAGTATAATTGACGCACTCATAGGAAATTATAAAGTTTATAAAATTATTTACAGTATAACAGTCAGGGGGAAAGGGTATAGTGCTCGGCGTCAATGTTTGTAACAAAGATTACTGTCAATGGTTGGTAACTATACAGTAAATTTACATTATCCAATTGAACAGTTGAGAATTTACAGTTTATATACATATTTACAAGAGAGCGGCTTGGTGAGCAAGGATTTAAAAAAAAAAAAAAGAAAGAAAAGAAAAGAAGTCTAGTACCAAGTGCGTCCCGTTGTTTTAATCGTTGGAAGATGATTGTAGCATTGACATATCAGAAATATGCAGAGTGGTTTAATCTTAGTTTATAATCACAGGGGGCAGGGAAAATATTCCACAGCCAAATGAGGTTCTGTAGGCATCAAACAGAAAGTTGTCTGGTTGAAGCACCGGGTTCGGTACGGTAAACTGGTCAGCGTGGACGGAGACTCAATGGGTGTCATTGAGTAAACGGTGCATTTGAATGGCAACAATGATGGCAGTTATTTGTAGGTAATTGTATTACTGGGAATATGTTGCGGGTTGAATCCTTCGCTTTTTCTTAGTCGACCACTTGATCGACCAGCTCATCTCCTTTCTCCCAAGTCTTCCCAGCCCAAACTTGGCAATATTTTTGAATGCTACTGTTTTGTCGGAAATCACCCAGAACAAATCGAGCTGCTTTTCTTTGAATTTTTTCCAGTTCTTGAATCAAGTAGGCTAATCCTGGCGAGGGTCCCATACACTGGAACCATACTCTAGTTGGGGTCTTACTAGAGACTTATATGCTCTGTCTTTTGCATCCTTACTAAAAATGAAAACCTACAACCTGTTTTCCAGTCATTGACCAGGTCAGGGATGTAATTAATGAATCTATATAGACTATTAGTACGATGGGGTCGCCACTCCCAAAGTAATTTAGAAATGACTGATAGATGCTATGAAATGAGAATGGAGAGTGTTGCTGGAATGAAAGATGACAGGGAAAACCAGAGTACCTGGAGAAAAACCTGTCCCGCCTCCGCTTTTTCCAGCACAAATCTCACATGGAGTGACCAGGATTTGAACCACGGTATCCAGCGGTGAGTGGCCAACGTGCTGCCGTTTGAGCCACTTGCATTCTTACTATAACCCCTAAACACCCTCATAACCATGTGCAGAGATCTCTACCCTTTATTTACAATCTCATTTATGTGATTATCCCAATGGAGATTTTTCCTTTTATTAACACCTAGGTACTTACAATGATTACCATAAGAAACTTTCACTCCATCAACACAGTAATTAAATCTGAGAGGACTTCTCCTTTTTGTGAAACTCACAACCTGACTTTTAACCCTGTTTATCATCATACCATTGCATACGGTCCATCTCACAACATTATCGAGGTCATTTTGCAGGCTCACAATCTTATAACCTATTTATTACTCTATACAGAATAACATCATTTGCAGAAAGCCTTATCTCTGATTCCACTTCTTTACTCATATCATTTATATATATATATAAGAAAACATAAATGTCCAATAATACTCGAGGAATTTCCCTCTTAAATATTACAGGGTCAGATAAAGCTTCACCTACTCTAATTCTCTCAATCTATTTTCTAGAAATATAGCCACCCATTCAGTCACTTTTTTGTCCAGTCCAATTGCACTCATTTTGCCAGTAGTCTCCCATGATCCACCCTATCAAATGTCTTAGATAGGTTAATCACGATATATTGCATTTGACCTACTTAATCCAAGATATCTGCTATATTTTGCTGGAATCCTTCAAGTTGAGCTTCAGTGGAATAACCTTTCCTAAACCCGAACTGCCTTCTATCGAACCAGTTATTAATTCTACAAATATGTCTAATATTATCAGAAAGAATACTTTCCCAAAGCTTATTTGCAGTCATCTTGGTCTTCCTGTACTTATCGTACCCTCCATGACCAAGTCCATTTTTCTCCTAGATAACCTAGCCTTCTCTATTTGCCTCACATGACCCTACCACTGAAGCTGGTTGATGCAAACCACTTTGAGTTATTCCTAAGTTAGTGTTTATCTCCTCATTCTGAGTACCCTCCTACCACTGTGCCCACCTGTTTTTATGATTGATGATTCTTGCTGCTTTCATGTCCATTATTTCTAATTTAAGATAGATATCCTGAGGACACCCAGCTTTCACTTCTATTAAGCAAAGCTGGTATGGAAACAGCCCAGTGTAAAGATAGTTTTATCTGGGAGCTGACTTCTTTATTACAGAATACTGTTGATCGAAACTGTGAGCTCACTGCATTTGCTTTACTGCACTTTCATTCAGTATCACATACAATACTACCATCCTTAGAGAAAAGGAGACATACATTTTTCTTAGGTTTCTTCCCTACTGACATCACTGTAGTATTGGAAATGCTAATTTTCATATCATAATCACTGCATATCTCCCTTGAGTCTAACTCCTCATCCACAGCATGGGAAATGGGCAGTGGAGTTGAAATAATGGATTGCCTTGTAGACTTGAAGTACAGGGCACGCACAAAGTCCGTATGACCCTATATTAAGTTAAATTAAACTCAAACTAACATGATATAAAAGTACATATACTCTTTCTTTCTTTCTTTCTTTCTTTCTTTCTTTCTTTCTTTCTTTCTTTCTACTTACATCTTACATGTTAGGAATCTAGAACACCCATATGTGTCTCTCCATGGTCTCTGCACAACTGAATATGCCACCATGTTCTGATGGTCAAATTAAGCAACATCCTTGAGGTTACTCTATGGAAAGCTTTGCATACTGCATTTTTCAGATCATCAGTTCCAATATACTGCTGCTTCCTCACCTGTTTCTTGATGTAATCCCAGAGTGTGCTGTTGGGTGTTGCTAGATTAGGACTCCATAATGGCCATGGAAGAGGAGCTAAATTATTGTCACATTCTCGACCGATCCAGCGATTCTCAAAGACTATGTTCAGACATTGTCGAAGAGCCACTGCGAAGTGAGCCAGTGCCCCATCATGTTGAAACCAAACAATGTCTAAGATTACCACATTTTTCAGTTACAAGATGAGCTAGCCATTAATCATCTTGAAGTAACTGTTCTGAATAATACAATGATCAACAAAATATGGGCCAAACAAATGCATTTGTGTCATTCTGGCCCAGATCATCGCTCGATTTCTTGAAAAAAATGTGGATTTTCTTTTCCCCCAAAGTAAACATTGTGACTACAGGAGCTGTGATAAATCGCACATTCATCAGTGAACATGACTTCTTTCTGCCTTCTGAGCCATTGTTTGAAATTGTTGCACCATACAACCACAAGCACCAACACGTCTCTTCAGATCATCATCTGATAATTCATGGACACTCAGTGGATGCCAATACCTCATTTTCAGATCCATTTGGATATGTTTCCTCATGGCTAATCCGGTATCCCCAACTTTGATGCATGTTTCCATATAGATTTGTCCGGAGATTGTTCGATAGATTTTTCCACATCAGCACAAAGTTCAAGTCTGGCAGATGATCTTCCACTTTGTGGCCCATCGCGAACACTGCCTGTTAAAAAGGCTTTCTTTTCCCACGCTGCCAAACTCTTCTTTGTTGGTGTTGCTTTCACAAACCATGCAACAAAATCATCCCTCACATTTTTAATTGATTTGCCACTAATTTTATGCTCATGAATACACACAGCAGCCAAAAAAATTTCCTCAGTTGTATAATTACTTGTATCAGCCATTCTTTCAATATATTGGCACCAGCTGCTGTCACCAATCGAAGTCAACAACAATGGGTATCTGACAATAGAAATAAATAAATAATCTGTAGGGGTATATGTAATTTGTGTGTGCTCTGTACAGTGAGGTGTATATGCCCTGTGGCTGCTTACATAGCTGCGAAGAAACTCTCAAAAGTGACAGCTAATGAGATTCTGGTGAATAAGCCATGTTAGGGGAAGCTGGCCAGTGGTGTCTTAAGCATACGACGACAGCAACAGCTAGGTGCATATGATGGCTTACAGTCCAAAGCTTCACTAGCTATGAAACCCAAATCATGACTTAGTTTCTGAAATGGAACTTTGAATGTTCCAACATGGACAGATAAAACTGAAGAGATAATTGATATGATATAAAGGAGGAAAATTCTCATCATGCGGATAAGTGAAACAAAATGGAAGGTAGCAGGAATAAAACACCTCTGGCTAGACTATAAAGTATACTGGTCTGGAAGTAACTTGGAGTCAAGAAATGAAATGGGCTTTATACTTTATAAAGATATAGATGTTGAACTTGATTGAATTTGTCACTTTACTGGTCTGAAAGTAACTCTGAGTGAAGAAATGAAATGGGCTTTATACTTCATAAAGATATAGACGTTGAATTTGATTGAATTTGTCACTGATAGAATAATTACGCTGTCAGTAAATTGGAGTGAATACAAGTACCAAGTAATCCAGGTGCTGCTCCACAATATTATGACATATTGACTTGGAGAAATACATAGACTGTGAAAATTCCATAGTATTGGGAGATTTTAACACTCAGGTTGGATTAGACAGATTGCGCTATGAATCCTCCGCAGTCCTCATGAAATGGGGAATAGGACGGCAGAGTGGGAACATCTTCTAGATCTGTGTATGAGAAACAGTATGGTTGTGAGTAATACTTGGTTTAAGAAAATGGATTCACGCAAGATCAGAAGATAAGTTGGGATAATAAATATGGAACTGTGATTGATTACGTACTCACCAACCAAGAAGTTTGGAAGATTGTAAGTGATGCCAAAGTTATCCTTAGTAAAAATCTGGATGGAGACCACAGACTGCAGATATCACAAAGAGAAAACCTCCTAAAGTCCACAACAAAATAACACTAGATATTAAAAAATGGAGACTTTCTGAACCAAGAGTGAAGGAAATGCTTCAAATGAATATTCAGAAGATGTTACCAAAAGAAGATCTAAGATCTGCAATTGGGGAATAGGAACCAAGGGCGCCCATGCCCGGGGGCAAGGGGGGACCGCGGCCCCCCTCTAGCTCTCAGGAAAAGGAAAAATGTAATGTAATCAGGTGTTTTTCTTTCAAGAAAATGATTTAATAGTCTGTATTACGTAGAAGTGGTAATACTGCCCCCCACCAACAGGCAGGGGATACTGTGAGTGTTATTCTACTGCAAAATACAAGTTGCCATTCATCTTCCAAATATTAAACAGACTGCATACCCCTAGGTCTAGCCCCCCCCCCCCCTGAAAACTATCACATGGGCGCCCATGGTAGGAACCCGAGAAGAGCGTTGGTGAAGACAGCAGAGAGAGTTTGTGAACAAGAGAAGAAAATCCAAAGTAACAACATGATGGAATGATGATGTTAAAAGCTGCTGTCAAAGCTAGAAATGGTGCAAGAAGAGCTTTGTACTGTGCCGGAGTGTGAGGAAATCCAAGTGAAATTGAGGATAAACTGTCATTTTACAGAAAAGAAAGATTACAGATCAAAGGAACAGTTGACATTGAGAAACAGAAATGGAAAAAAGTTCTTGCATACAGAATAGGGCTAGGCGAACACAAGTACTCCTGTATAGCATTATTGAAAACAAATGAAATGATAATACAGTAGTTCTGTGTACGGAGTAGAGCTTCTAAATTGAGAGGTAAGTAGAAAATTAAATTTACAGATCATCATCATCATCATCATCATCATTTCCCCTTTTTCAGCTGACACTGGGTGGGGGCAAATATAGTTCCTCTCCACTTCGTCCTGTCTCTCCACCATTCCTCATCCAACACTGTCTTCCGATCCAGGTTCTGTTGTCCTGTGCTGTTCTTCAGAGTCAATCCATCATAATGTTGGTCTTTCTTTTCCTCTCTTTTCTGTCATCTGTCTTTCCAATGCTTATCTTGGCAGTCTTTCTTCTTTCATTCATTTGATATGTCCAACCCTTCTCAATCTCTTCTGTTCCAGTTTATCATTCAATTTATGCACATTTAGCATTTTTCGTATGTCTTAATTTCTCACTCTATCCCTTCGTCTCTTCTGTACCATACTCCTCAGGAATTTCATTTCAGCTGTCTGTACTCTAATCTCTCTGAATCATTGTCTAGGTTTCTGCTGCATATGTCATTACAGGTAAGTAATATCCTTTGTACATTACTTCTTTAGCCTTTATTGGTACATCCTTATTCCATATTAATCTCCATACCTGATGGTAATAGGCACTACCCAGTTGTATCCTATTAATTTCCATATCCAGTCTTCCATTTTCCATTAGTTAACTTCCCAAGTATTTGAAGTGTTCTACTATTTCCAGTTCCTTGTCTCCAATTTTGATATTTCCTTTCCCATTTTTTACTTTCTCTACTCCCATATGGAAAGGAATGTGACAGTAGCAGGTGACCTCAATCTACCAATGTCAGTTGGGAATGTAATGCGAACGACAGGAAGCATGACCAACAAATGGCAAATAAGTTAATATGGGAAGGGCAGCTGATTCAGAAAGTGATGGAACCAACTAGAGGGAAGAATATCCTGGATGTGGTGCTGGTAAAACCAGACGAGCTCTATAGAGATATAAAATATTATAATACTATGTGTTAGTTTTTCAATTTCCTTCAACATCAGACATTGACTATGGCTTCAAGCCATCAATTATGTTACTTACAATCAAATGACATCTCCTTCATTAAGTGAACTTCATATGAATTTATCATTGTATTAGAGTTTTAATTATTTCAGAAACATTTTTATGATGAACTGTAAATAAAATCTTACATACATCATCTTCCAACACATTTTAGAATAATCTTTAACCAATTACGTGGTAAAAAATAATGTCCTGATATTGACTAAGGATGCCTCATAAGAAGAGGCGAAACATGTCTCTTATATTTTAACTCATATGTTAACAATTTGAATTGTATTGAATTGGTGGCAAAATAATAAATATTTTCTTGTATATGTTATATGATAATTTCAGTATGGACCAGAAATGATTTTCATTACTTGTAATAAATGGTATGTTCCAAGCTGTCAGTGGAATGGCGTGGAATGACATCAGTAGACGAGTAAGTTTGAGTGGTTTCTTCAAAAGTATGAAAGATCACAGTAAGTAAGTACAATGGCCCACATGGAGGATGTGTAGATTCTAGGGAGAGGGAGGTAGAAACATGCAACATTTATTTAGGTTCTGACTATCGTCCAAACTTTTCTGGACAAGCATCTTCAGAATATTCCATATATTTTGCTCATGTTATTCTTATCTAAGCATTTAACTGACATATATAGGTGATTTTGTTATGGAAAGTGAAGTAGACAATGTTTCATACTATGAATATTTTTTGGTGAGAGTATGATTCAGATGTACATTACATTAATTTACCATTTATTGAACATAAGCAAACATACAGCAATTCCTTTACCCTTTCCTGTGTTAATACTAAGACTTAAAATGTACACTTTTCTCTTGCAGGAGCTGTGGAATTGCTGGAATCGCCACCGCCTCGGTAAGTTAAAAATGCCTTATTTTGTACGAGTTACCTAACTTTCTTCAAGTAGTATTGTCACTCAGTATCGTATAGAATGGTTATGTAAAAAAATATCTTAATCTTCTCTTTTGCTTACACCAAAGTATACTAACTTGACATTCAGAAGATACAATATAATAATAGTACCATCCATACATACAAAACTCCATGAAAGCATTAACATCCCTTAGACTGGCCATTACTGGAATGGAACTGGAAATCAGTCAATCAGTCAATCAATGAGTGAGTCAATCAGCAATCAATCAGTCAGTCAGTTAATCATCAGTGATCTGCATTTAGGGCTGTTGCCCAGTTGGTAGATTCCCTGTCAGTTGTTTACATGTCCTTTTCTTAAAAGTTTTCAAAGAACTTGGGAATTTATCGAACATTTCCCTTGATAAATTATTCTAATCCCTTATTCGTCATCCTGTAAATCTTTGTGTTTGTCGAAATTAGTTAATCAACAGCAATGTGTGAGCTGGGATGCTGTCATGGTGGGGGTCACTAGAGTTATTTCTCCTCAAATCTGATC
Organism: Anabrus simplex; assembly: GCF_040414725.1. Taxonomy (NCBI): domain Eukaryota; kingdom Metazoa; phylum Arthropoda; class Insecta; order Orthoptera; family Tettigoniidae; genus Anabrus; species Anabrus simplex. The sequence continues at coordinate 165,292,095 of NC_090270.1, read as the reverse complement.
TTTTCCTCCAACATATTTTCTCAAATGTCCCAAGACTTGGAGATAATACCAGCATTTCACTGTTTGATCCTCAGGTAGGAATTCATGATACACAACACTATTGTTGTCATGAAAAGACCTTCAGCAGTAGGAGCTTTCTTCCTCAAGGGCACAAGGTCACATACCCCTCTGTCAAAGGTCGTTAATTGTATGGAAAAAGTATATCACATATTTCTTTTAAAAATTGATGCAAATTTTTTTGTTTGATTTAATGATTGCACACCTTCACAAACTTGGTAACATAGTAAAGGACACACAGACCAGCGCAGACTTGCTGACACATTCTTTTAACAATACCCAATACGTTCAGCTGAGGGAGGTGCAGGTAGGGGCTATAACAAGTTCTGTTGGTCCAGGGCACGTATAATTCTGTGGTTTCTCACTGTAGTGGTGTTATTATTTTATCAAACATGTCATTAACTGGTCATGAGATTGTACAATTCATGAACTGTGCAAAAATTTACCCAGTTCATATAATGAACAACTATTCTATTTGCATGTAACATATACCGACTAACCCTCTAAGCCATTCCTTCTCATCATTCACTACAGGGACTGATGACTGAAGGAATGGTGTTACTACTACTATTACAGGGGGTTACCTAGCTGAGGTGGTACAGGTGTGGTTGATTTACCATCAGGTGATTGAAAAATTTAGAAATGAGATTTCTACTTCTGCATAGGCATATGGTCCAGAAGTTCACTCAGCCTGCACCAGAAGTGAGTGCAGTTTAATTCCTGAGGGTAAAGGTAGCAAGGTCTAAGGATAACCATTCTATTCCACATAGTGCTGAGGTTACGGAAGTGGAGGCCTTTACCATCTACTCGTCCAAGGGCCTTGATGGTCTATAAGGAGAAAGCTTGGCTTTGCTTTGCTTTGCTTTGCTTTGCTTTGCTTTGCTTTGCTTTGCTTTCATACTACTGGGAGAATTTTGAAACCAAACTATCATCTGTTTGGTTATAACATATAAACTCTCAAAGGAAGACAATGATGGGTTCTTAAACAGTGGATAAACATTAGAAACAGTGATATTAGAAACAGAAACATTAGGAGGATTTTTCTTTGAAGTTCCATGAAAATGGTTGGTAATCTGAAATAATAGGAATAATCTGTTATTAAGATTGATGCTTTCATGGCCCATAATTGTAGATATGACAATAAGATTTTGCAGAGAACTTTGCACCTTCAGAAGAAAATCTCATCTGTTCATGAGCAAGACTTCTAATAATGAAGGTTTGGATTTAAGAATGCTTTATTGTTGGTGTGTAGTAAGTGGTACTCTCGTTCATCACTAGATGGCTCACTGGGCCCAGAATGAACCATCTCATGTCAAGGAGAGTACTAACGTATCCACAAAGATGCACATGAGATGCTGTCAGTTGGTACAATTATTTTATTCACATGTATTTACAAAACACACACATAACCTTAATCACTGTTGTCAGAACCAAAACATTCACATCACAAACTGCCATTATTAAAAAGAACTGCCAACACTTCAATATGGAGGTTACAACTTTGAAACACAGTTGAAAACAGATGACTACTGACTGCCTACCTCGACATGTCAGCTAACACGTGGTCACAAGTATATTCTTGCTACACCATAACTCGTCAAACAACAACTTTTACCATCAAGATCGTCCCCTTATATATGTGCCTGGCCAGGCATCTAGAAAGTTACTCTACAAAAATATATCTTCTCGAAAACTTGAGAGTGCATACATAATACACAGATTATAATGTACAGAATATTCTCAATCATTCTAGTGTCTATACCATTCTGGAAGTTACAGTATGTTTCACAATTATGGATTACAATTTATATATACAGGTAAGAATAAATTATAATATGATTTTACAGGTATTCACATCAACTGAACTCATATGAATATTTATATGCAGCACGTTTCATGACCTAACCTCACAAACAATGCAATCGTATCATAATAATAATACAAATGCTTTCATTACATAACCTCACACACAATACGATCATTCAACTACGTAAATAATAATAACTCTAATACTTAATGACATAACCTCACACACAACACAATTGTATCATAATAATAATACAAATACTAACATGATGTAACACTTCACAGCCATACATACAAGTAATAATAATAATAATAATAATAATAATAATAATAATAATAATAATAATAATAATAATAATAATAATAATAATAATAATTCGAGCTCGATATCTACATTAGTTACCCATGGATGAGAGAATATTGTTTTCAAATTATACCTGTTATCGCACTTGCATCAATACGAATTTGAAAAACACCAAAACGAAATGCAGTAGTGAAAGGACAGGGAAGAGAAGTCTGTCTGTCTATTAGGTCATCAGCCCAGAGGATGGTTGGATCCTCAAATAGCACCACCAAAGGTTATGCGGTTATAAGGAAACCCCAAAACCCAATGGCAGCATCAAAATGAGGCGTACTAGGCAAGATGAGGAGTGAGGTAGTTTGCCATTGCTTTCCTCACTGGGTCAGAAAGTACTATTGCAGCACGGCTGACCCTATGAGCATCACCTTTCATAACACTCAGATGCACTAGTCATGCTCTGAATGTCATTACTCAGCACTACCCATACCCCAGCAACTTCCATATTGTCACAGCCATGGATGTTGACTGGGACTTTGGTGGAAGCTACACTCTACTTTGGCCTGTGCCAAGAGATGGATGCAAAAGTACTGTATCCATCAAGAAATGACAGCAGACATGGAAGAGAAGTGCTTCCATAAATTCTTAATGGCTGGCAACCGCATATTACTTTATTGATAACCAGTGTCCCTGTTGAAATCGTCAGGATTTTTATGTATTTCCACAGCTTCCTGTATAATCCTGGGCCTGAAATGTTTAGTGTGGGTAAGAGCTCAAACATCTTTGAACACATCATGACCCGTTGATAGGGCGTAGTCAGATATTGGTGACTTGTCTGGATGGTTGAGACAGATATTTAATTGGTGATCCTTTGTGTGAGTACCAATGGACTGGCATATTTGACTAATGTATACCATGATGCAAGTACAGGGAATTTTGTACTGTATATTACAGGGCTAAACATATTACCCATGCATCATTGAAATAAATCAGGTTTGGAACAAATTATTTTCCTGGTTTGTGGAGCTGGTACTTGAGGTTCAGCACTATCGCTGTCATCACTGTCACTAGGACTATAATCACTACCCAAATCACTGATACCTGAGTATTCATCTTCCGATTCGAGAGTATTCACAACTTCTACTAGTTCAAACTCAGAAAGAACATGCCGTCCACTAATTGAAGTCATTTTTACAAACCCTGGACAGAGGTGCTTTTCAGGACTGCCAATCTAGGGTGTGCATTGAGCTGAGTGCAATATTTCAGATATTTGACCACAGATAGCATTAAAATGCAGTCTCCATTTTAACTGATGGTCCATTGTCCTGCTAAAAGATGTAGCTTGTTGTTACTCAAGTTTGAAAAACAAAGGAAACTCCAAAGGTATCTATTTCCTTTTCAGAAATTTAGCTAAAATTACTGACTAGATATCTTGGGTGCAGCAAGGACGTGACGTTCTACTGCGCCCGAGATATCTCATTCTTAGCAGTGTAAGGGTTAATCAGTCACTTCACAAATAGTTTCTTGTTTCGGTACTCCTGTGCCAGGTACTGAAGTTGATCTTCTGGTGGACTGATTTCTGCTTTTTGTTATCTAGGCTCTTCTTTGCTGCATTTCTTTCTTTCACAGCATTTTCACTCTCTCAGTCCACCATGGTGTTTCTTCCTCCCTGCATATTGCACTTGTCTTTCCACATAGTGACTCGGCTTCTGAAACCTGGGTGTTCTTGAATGACAGCCACTCTTCTTCTACTCCTCTTTTTTCATTTTTTTTGGTGAATTGGCTGAGATCATTCTTTGGTATTCCTCTTTCTTCCCATCTTCTCCTAGCAACCAGGTCTTCATCTTTGTCATTTTTTTGCTCTTGACATTCTGCAGATGGACGTTCCTAATGTGCACAACCGAAAGCTAGTTGTCACCCACAAGACTTTCACTCCTTTCCTTAACATCAGTGATGAACTGGCTAACGCATCTATCTGTTATTATATAGTCTATCACTGTCCTCTACCGGATCCTGTGAGATCTCCGAAGTTAAGCCACATTGGGCATGGTCAAGATTTGGATGGGTTGCTACACCCTGTTGGTGGGGGTTCGGACCTGCCTTCGGGCAGAATACACCCTTACCTTACCTTTAATGTCCTCTGCTTCCCATCCCAACTGTAGAATGTGATTTTATGGCTGCCTTTCTTCTGAAACCAAGAGTTTTGTATTTTCAGGTTATTCCGTGCATAGAAGTTTATCAGGTTTTCTCCCTTCTGGTTTCTGCCACCATAGCCATGAGGGCCTATGGTTTCTTCGCAGCTTTGCCTATCTGTCCGAACTTGGGCATTCAGGTCTCCCATAAATGTGATGTTGTCTTCCTTTATTTGGTCCTCTAGATCTACAAGGAACTGATCTTTTTCATCTGCAGGGCAGCTTGCCTGTGGGGCATATAGTTGGAGAAAGTTATGGAATACCTGGCCAACAAACAGTTTCATTTTAATGATTCTGTTACTTATATAACTGATGTCTGCCTGCACATCAACATCTTTGTGGAGAACGAAAGCAACTCCATTTCTAGCTTTATTAAGGTCTGCAAGAGTAATCTGGTTATTTCTTCAATCTCATCATCGGCAGTCATTCTGCCACTTGGCAGATCTTCTTATGGTTTGTCGCTCCATTTTTCCCGGTCTTCAGAAGATTTTTTCATGAGGTTGTATCCTCTTCCCACTTTGATGTTGTCTACCAGCTGGGACTTTTCCTTCCTCTTGCTCTCTTACTATGTACTATCTTCCTTAAAACCATCTCCTAACAGTGTGCATACACATTTCCTTTGTGTATGGAAATAATAGTAATAATTAATATTTTGAATTGATCAATCAGCATCAGTGATCTGCATTTAGGACTGTCACCCAGGTGGCAGATTCTGTATCATCTGTTTACTTATCAGTTGTTTTAAATAATTTCAAAGAACTTGGAAATTTATCAAACATTTTCCTTGATCAATTATTCCACTTCCTAATTTCTCTTCCTGTAAATTAATATTTTACCCAGTTCGTCCTCTCAAATTTCACCCTTATCTTCATTCTTCAAGCTCCATTCAGCTAATTCATCTACTAATGTCATTCCATGCTATCTCTCCTCTGACAGCTCAGAATATACATCTTAGTCGGGCGGCTCATTTCCTTACTCCTAAGTCTTTCAAGCCCAATGTTTGCAACAGTTTTGTGGACACTACTCTTTTGTCAGAAATCACCCAGAGCAAATTGTGCTACTTTCCTTTGGATCGTTTCTAGTTCTCTTATCAGGTAATCTTGAGCCATACTCTAATTGAGGTCTTACCAAAGACTTATATGCCCTCTCTTTTACATCCTTAATACACCCCTAAATATCCTCATAACCATTTGAGGTATTTCCAGAGACTTATATGCCCTCTCCTTTACATCCTTACTACACCTGTACAGTATATATGCTCATAACCATGTGAAAAGATCTGTAAACTTTATATGTAACCTCATTGATGTGATTACCCCAATGAAGATCTTTAATTGGATTAACAATAAAATACTTACAGTGATTCCTGTGAGATACTTTCATCCCCATCAACAAGGTAATTAGAGGACTTTTCCTCTGAGTTTTCATCTCGTTTCACATCATACCATTGTCAAGTTCATTTTACAGTCGCTCACAATCCTGTAACTTATTTACTACTGTATACAGAATAACATCACCTGAAAAATATCTTATCTGTGATTCCAATTCTTTACTCATATCATTTATATACATAAGAAAACATAAAGGTCAAATAATATGCATTGCGGGACCTCCTTGTCATTTGTTACAGGATCAGATAATGCTTCGCCTGCTGTAATTCTCTGACTTATGTTTTCTGGAAATGTAGCCACCCATTCAACCACTAGTCTAGTCTAGTCTAATATCCCTCATTCTCATCAACAGTCTTCCATGATATACCCCATCAAAAGCCTTGGATACGTTAATAGCGATACAGTCCATTTGATCTCCCAAATTTATACTATCTGCTATATCTTGCTGCAGTCGAATAAGTTGAGCCACACTGGAATAACCATTCCAAAACCCGAACTGCTGTCTATGAAACCGGTCAGTAATTTTGCATCCCACACCTACCAGAAATTTGTCCCACTGGAGTTCTTTTACATGCCAGTAAATCTACTGATATAAGGTTGGTATATTTGAGCACCTTCAAATATCACCAGACTGAGCCACTGTCTCAGCCACTCAGACTGGCTAGATTGAAATAAAACTTTGATTATTATGATGATTATTGTTGTTTTAAGGGACCAAACATGGAGGCTACATTAAAAATGTTGCATCTGTTTTCAAGGAAACATTTCCATTGAATTATGTGGCAGGTTTTGATAAGTGAAAAAATGATGATTAATAGAAGAACAAGATAAGAAGTATGCAGCAGGTCACCAGTCTGCAATGTTTCCATCAGTTGATAAAGTATGTTTCATTGAATCACCCAGTCCAGATAGTGATATGTAGAGCCCGGATTTCCATGCAAATGCATGTTTTTAAATAAGCTAGTTACACTTCACAAACTTTGCAGATATTCGTTTTATGACTTAATGATTCCAAATAACCGTTATTTTTCCCTGCATGTTTGCATGTTTTGGCCTCTTTAGGAGAAAATGCATGCATAATGCATCTTTTGAAGATTTTGGATTTAATTGCGAATATTTGGACGTTTATGTTGCATAATATGACTTTTCTTCTGAATTTGGTGCATATATAATATTAACTTGCATGATAGTGCCTTTTATGAATGATGGTTTGTAGAATTTGGGACAGTTTTTCCAAATTTTACAGTATGTCTGCTATTGAGAGATGGAGAGAATACATTCCTGGCATCCTATCTGATAACCACAGTTAGTAGCATACATATGGTAGAGATCTCATAAACCAATTAACCAAGCACTTTCTTATCTGTCGCTTGAGTAAACATTGATGTAAGCCGGAAGGCCCCACGTCGATCTCTGTAATTCTTAGGAATAAGGTGTCCTAGTTATAAACTGCTATAAATTGAACGTTACTAAATGACGACTCATTTCTTTTCTATATTAGACGAAATAAGCAAAACTTCTACAGTACCACACTTCTGTCTCTGTGAGGCCGCATTACTGAGATAGCAGCTTACAAACCTTGGTTTTGCATTGAACCTTCTGTTGTTATTCAGTAATTTCCTACCCGGAACTCTCACTCGTCACACGTCTTTGTTATCACAGCTTCAATCTTTAGCAGTTTTTGAAGACACCATTGTATGCAATCATCACATGGGGAAATAGCTGTGGCTGCTAGAGATAAACTGAACAGTAATCTGTTCAAATCCTGATTTTGAAATTGTCAAGCTTATAAAAGACGTATTGTGGTAAAAGATGCAAAGACGAACAAATTGACATTGTTTTGCTCCAGATGTCTTCATTTAAGTGTGCAACTGTCACTTCTTGTGACATAGAAAGGTCATTTTCTGTGCTAAAAAATGTGCTGACAGATAAAAGAATCAGCTTAAATGAAGACAATTGTCAGAAATTAGATTTTTTACAATGTTTCAAAAGGAACTGAATTTTGATAGTGCATATTTTCCCTTTTATTGTGCATAGTTTACCATATGATAGGGCATGAATGCATGCATATTTTGAAATTTGATAGTGCATGGAAATCCGGACTGTAGTGATATGCTTTGTCATTCATCAGTCTACAAGGGAAAATTTAATAAATGAAACTTAAGCTGTGACATTTGAGTGTGTTGGCTATAGCTACATACCACATATTGACTCTCATTTTCTCTTTCTCTTTTCAGGGTCTTAACTCCACCACTACCTGCAGGTAAGTTAATTGTGTGTAAGACCTACAATTAATACAGGGTGATATTAGTAAGGCTATCAGTGTCACACATGTGACAACTACCAACAACTACAAAAGAGGAATATTGTTGCAAAGAATATTATGTTCACTGAAAAAAAAAATTACAAGGGAAATAAGGAACTGATTATAACCATACTAGCAAGTGATCATAAAGCAATAAATGTGTAGTTGTTCTGTGTTATGTGTTCACCAGCAACCTTGAAAAATTAAATCATTTCAGGATTATATTCTACGAAAATCACAAAAACATTTTGGAAATAGCAAAACTTGATCTGCACACTATGGTAAGAGTTATTTTTTCAGTTACTGTTCATTGAATTAGGTACATAAATAACAACTTTATTGTAACTGAAGGGAACTAATGCTTTTACAAGGAAAACTCTACTGTATATAGTAAAGTAAACTCGTGTCCTTGCCCAGAAATGGTGCAGCTCTTTTCAGTCACACCCCCCTTGGAGGTGAGCTGCACGTACCACTTTAACAACATACCATCCCTCCCGCCGTTCTTAAATTTCTGGGAGTACTAGGAATCGAACCTGGGCCACCGAGGACAGCAGATAATAATGCTAACTGTTATGCTATGGAGGCAGACTGTACAGTATATTATAGATAAAACGTGTAACATGGCAGCTGTTTCATGTTAACTCATCATGTTAATTCATCCACGAATGTCATTCCATGCCATCTTCCACAATCATTATACTGCAACTGAGCTCAGTCTGTCCAGTATTGTCATAAGGAAATGGCATCTAATTTGCAGAATGCCAAACATTAGAACAAACTTCTAACATAAAAAAATATGTCCATTCAGCTAATTTGTCTACTAATGTCATTCCATGCCATCTCTCCTCTGACAGTGTTGGGAAACCTCTCTGATAGTGATCACTGAGGTGATTTCATAATCAGTGGAAATATAATTTGTTGCCAGATCAGCTCTGTAAATAGTTCAAGCCTCATCAAGTAAACATCGGACATGTAAGCTTAGGCATTATGTAAGTTTTGCTAAGATATGGCATGAAAAATCTCATTTTTGGTCAAATTAGGAGTTATGCAGTTTGCTCACTAACCTGACGATGTGTACTTTTGTTCATTTTAATTTTTACCAGCAAAATTACCACTTGTTGGGTCAAGTTGTCCTGAAAATCTTCGAAGTAATTTATACACAAAGATCAAGAATATGAAATATTATTAAAATACTGGCCACGCATGTTATCGTAGTACAGCTATAAAGCCTGGCTCCGCTTTCAGGAGACGCATGGGGTTCGAATCCCACCATCAGCTGTCCTGAGAATCGTTTTCTCTGGTTTCCCATTTTCACATCCAGGCAAATGCTTGGACAGTTCCTATTCATAGGGCACAGCTGATTCCTTCCACCCACTTTTCCAATTTCATTCACCATCATTCATTTCATCTTCATTAGCATTATTATTTTTATCTTTTTCTAATTCTATATTTCCTCCTGTACAATACATTTTATATTTCAAAATAATAGTTAACTGTCAGTACACATAAATAATGAAATTTATATCATGTAATGTAAAACATGGCATGTAAATTCACCTCACCTCATCCCCGACCCCTTACCAAGAAATGGGACCTAGGGGTGGACAGACATAGCCAGACAGACGGACATTGAATATCTTGGTAAATGTATTGAATTATTGAAAATTGTAATGTCTAAATCACTACACAACCTGATCAGTTTGTATGATAAATATGGAAAATTCACAGTAAAACAATCTCTGAGGTCATTAAAAAATCTAGTTAAATGGTCACAATTTTCTATGAGTAAGTTTCTAGCATAACAATTTCACCTCTCCTCTGTTTGCTGTTCAAGTAGCATACTATTAATTGCTTTGTAATTAATAATATAATTTGTATTTTATGATATTTCTCTGATATGTTTTCTCTCTGATTACAGCTAGAGCTGGAGCTGGGTAAGTTAAAAACTTTAATTACCATACTTCTATCTATTTGTCTACACTGATTAAAAAAAGTAACTGGCTTTATAGCAGCCAAATAGCAAGGGCACCAACAGAGCAGGCCTTCAGTTACCCATTACTGATGTAGAGTTGCATCATCATAGTAAGCCAAATGCAGACATTCAACTAGTTGTTTTGGTACTGAAATTTGCTATCTGCTTCTTCAGTTCTTTGCAAAAGAGTATCATATTTCATCAGTTTATATTTGTTTTACGACACACTATTTTCAATAATAATTGATCAATCTGTCAAAAATTACATTTGTGTAATTTCATGTCAGTTCAAACAAGTACTGTCTGCTATTGGAAAAATTTGTCCATAAAAAAAATGTACATATGAGTAGTGAAAAAAATATCTACCTCTTACTAGGAATATGATCTGTAGGGGATAGGAGTTACATTACGTAAGGTGGTCATTGTTATAGTTCACAAAATGACCAAAGCAGACTTTTAAGTTGCACTGTAGAAAGCAAATGAATCATTTCACTGATCACAAAAATCCACTCCATCAAAATCAAAAGCAAACTCTTTCAATATGGTAAACCACTTAGAATGATAACATCTGTGTAGCACAGTAATTCACAATATATTCTTCAAGATTGAGATGTGTGAGCAACCTTGCAAAAAGTGGCTCTTTGCAAGAACACTCAGTACTACCCTAAAAACTGTCTATCCCAGAATGTGATGGTTCCTTTCAAAATTTTCTACCTTGACAGTCTTCGTTCTTAATAATAATGTTCGTTAGATAATTGGTTTGAACCCCATTGTTGGCACCTCTGAAGATGGTCTTCCATGGTTTCCCCAGTTTCACACCAGGCAAATACTGAGGCTGTACCTTAATTAAGGCATTGGTTGCTTCCTTTCCACTCTAGTCTTTTCCTATCCCATCATCGCCATAAGACCCATCTGTGGTACGACATAAAGCAATTGTTAAAAATAAAAAGTGTTATTGGTTTAAATGTTCCACTGAGTACTTTTACTATTTTCGGAAACACAGGAGTGCCAGCATTTTGTCCCATAGGGGTTCTTGTATATGCCAGTAAATCTGCTGACATGAGAGTATTGTATTTGAGCACCTCCAAATACAACCAGTTTGAGCTGCAATTGAATCTGCCAACTTGAGCATAGAAGGCCAGCACTCTGCCATCTGAGCTACTCAGCCCAGCTTTTCCTTGTTGGAGAGGTTTGATGTTCTCTTTCTCATGTTCCCCTATCACTTTCATATTCTCCTTTAGTGAAAGGGTTTTATGGGTATGTTTTAAAGACTTTTTTTTACAAAATGATGCTGACAAGAACACAGATTGAAAACACACCATACATTTACAACTCCTTGTTCACTTTAGTGTAAAAATGCGTGACACTTCAATTTCCAATTTAAAAATCAGTTGTTAGGTAAACAGAAGTTATCACTTATTGCTAAAACAAATTGAAAATCTATAGCAGAACCTCAGTTATCTGTCTCTTGATTAACTATTTGCCAGATTGAGGAGCTAGTTGATGATGAGATAGTGGCCCCAAGCTAAGGATAACAGCCAAGCTTGCATCCGGGAGATAGTGGGTTCAAACTCCACTGTCAGCAGTCCTGAAGATGGTTTTCCGTGGTTTCCCATTTTCACGGCTGTATCTAAATTAAGGCCACAGCCATTTCCTTCCCACTTCTAGTCTCTTCCTATCCCACTATTGCTATAAGACCTATCTGTGTCAGTGCAATGTAAAGCAAATTGAAGAAGTAAAGAAAAAGATAACAGCCAAGAGGTGACTGAAAAAAAAAACCCACAGGAATTGCCGTGCTGACCACATGCCACCTTGTAATCTGCAGGCCTTCGGGTTTGATAGGTCAAGGCTCATCAGTGCTATAGTGCTATGAGGCTTGGTTTTTACTACTGTAAGCCCTCAGGGAATAATTGTGTATAATAAGTTTGGTGTAATAAGTTTGGTAGTCTCTCTCTCAGTACCACAATCATACTCAGGAGATGACAATTTTGTCCACTTGTGGAGTCCATTGGGGTATACACCATGGCCAGTCTGAATTCTATTCAACCTAGCCTTCTGGGTAGATTGAGTCCAGGATTCTTGACAGTGAGAGAAGACATATTGCAAATTTCTGGGGCAGTAATTGAGTTTCCATGACTAATTAGATATTTTTGGTGAATCTAATAATTCTTCAAGATACCCTGTACACAGAAAATGTGGCAGCTGGCATCATTCATCTCACTCAAGAACTTCAACAGGAATATTGTGGTGACATGAGCAGATGACTGTGCCAAACCAGACTATGCTCAATTTAAAAGTAAACCGGCAGTTGAAGAGGTGAGAAAGTGAAGCAATATTTTTTTAACAGTTCAGCCTAAGCCACTGACGAGTGCAGACACGCTGAGTGGAAGGTCCCAGGAGTGGGAGAAGCGAGTGCAGGTGCTAAGTGCAGGAAGGTATTGAGGAGTTTACTGGCAATGATTGGTGTGGAGCATAGGAGGATGGCAGGGAAGAAAAAAGAAAGAAGAAGTGAAACCAAGAGGGTGTAATAAGGAAATGGAAACAAAAGGAAAATTAATGCTAGCAGCAGCGGTGATGATAATGTTGCTATGGATTAGGGGGGGGGGGGGTCGAGCTGAACCCAGGTCTGGCTTCCAGCGGAAATATGAGCTGGGAAGACATGGAAGCAATCAGAAGAGTTGTAAAAGAGGTGATCGTAGAAGTATGCCCCTTTGAGCAACTCAAAAATATGATTCAAGAGCAAACGAAGGAATTTGAAAAAATGAAGGGATGGTTCCGAGAAAGGGTAGATGACATAACATCGCAAGTGAGGAAAAATACCGAAGAAGTTGCAGCATTAAGGGAGAGAATAGGTCGCTTAGAAGAGGAGATGCTGAAACTGAAAGCAGAAGTGGAAGCCAACACTCTAAATCACAGGAAGAAATGCCTATTTTTATATGGTGTACGTGAGTAGAAGAGGGAGGATAAAGTGCTTACAATTTATAAAGTAGTGGACCTAATTCAGGGGAAAATGAAAATTAATTTTAGTCAAGTAGACATAGACAATGTGCATAGAGTGGGAAGAATCAATCAAATCAAAATCTCTTTATTTGCAAATGAGGTGTCTACCTCGGTGGCAAATGGTACACTAAAATACATTATTGTCAAGCACTAAATATCAAATTAACAAGAGAAGAAAATTTTCCTATAATAGGCCTACAATATTATACAATTTACACTAACAATGTTTTCTATTAAACACACAGCTCATCCTTAATAAATTTATGTTGTTTACAAAATTCTACTTATAATATGTCCTGTACTACTTACAAATATAGTCAACTGATATACAGTATGTGGAATTACTTCAAATGATACTATACAACTGGTATAAGATTAATATTTACATTGCATTTATTTATTTACTTTTTTTTTTTTTACCCGTTCTGGATCCTAAGTAGGATAACGACCTGCTGCGTCTTAACCAGAGCCCCTTTTGCCACCACTTTTCAGAGTTCCTGAAGGGCCTTCACAGCTACCGTAGCGGTCCCAGGGCCCTCGAAGTCCCCACTGTACTTCACCCCTACAGGCAGTCCCCTACTTTGGCTGTCCAAACTCCTTAGACCAGGTGATGGAATTAATTTATTCACACACATATTTTTATTTACAATAACCTGCACTGGTCGAATGCCCTCTAACACTTCATTTATTTTCTCTGTTGCTCTTTATTCTCTTCTTGAATATCTGTACAGATTTTGGAAAAGGATCAAACACTACCCCTGGTAAACTGTTCCGCTCCTTCACACCCTTCCCAGTGAAAGAAAATTTACCCCAATCGCTTCTGCTAAAAATTCCTTCTAATTTTGTACTTGTGGTCAGTTCTACCAATATAATTATTTTCCAACTGAAGCCTCTCACGGATATCTCTCCATGCTTCTTCTCCTGTATAGGCTCTATATAATCCTATAAGTCTAGTTTTCTCCCTTCTCTTACTTAAAGTTTCCCACCCAAGTTCCTTTAACATTTCTGATACACTACTCTTTCTCCTGAAATCCCCTGTTACAAACCTTGCTGCTTTCCTCTGCACACCATCTAGTTCTTTTATTAGGTATTCTTGGTGAGGATCCCAAACACTGTTTGCATATTCCAATAATGGACGAACCATACTTAAGTAACTTTTTTCTTTTAATTCTTTATTGCATCCTTTAATAGCCTCATTATGACATGTAACGATCTGTATGCTTTCCCATCAATGTCATCAACATGACCCTTCCAATACAAATTACTTTCAAATCTCACACCTAAGTATTTGCACTTGCCATCTTTTGGGATAACTACCTCATCCAAAGTATATTCAAAATTCAGTTTTAAAGCTCCTGTTTGTAAAAGTTGTAACAGTTGATTTGCCTCCATTAACCTTCATATTATTTTCTTCAACCCATTGTTGGATACTCTCAAGGTCCCTTTGTAATTCTGAACAATCCTCACTGTTATTTATTTCCCTATAAACAATTATGTCATCTGCATACAATCTTATTTTTGATGTTATATTGTTCCGTAAATCATTTGCGTATATTAAGAAAAGTAACGGACCGATTATACTACCCTGTGCAATTCCCTTCCAGACTTTCTCTTCCTGCGATACATTATTTCCTACTTTGACTTTCTGAACCCTTGAATTTAGAAATGTTTTTATCCAACGTGTAACCCTTATGTCCAATCCTATTCCCTCCAATTTCTTTAATAATATTCCATGTTCCACTCTATGAAAGGCTTTGGAACGATCTATGGCTATGCAATCTAACTGACCTCCTGAATCCAACTGATCTGATATGTCCTGCTGAAATCCCACCAGTTGTGCCTCACAAGAAAATTTCTTTCTAAATCCATACTGGCTCCTCATGAACCAAGAATTAGAGGCAACATGCCTATCAAAGTACAACTGTTTTCTACGTTGATGGCTGATATTGTGGTTGGAAATGCGGGTAACATGCAGAGGGGAAAAAATATGGATCAAGAGGGACGTGGTAACGGAAGCGATCAGGAACGAAAAAATTCTGAGAAAACATTTGATACGAGCTAAACTTCAAGGGTTGAGAGCAATTATCAGAGGACAGGACCTAGTGGTGTCAAGCAGCAGCTGGAGTACAACCTGGTCTGTGAATAGATTGCTAGACCTAGAGATGAAGATAAAACAAGATGAAGAAAAAGAGAGAAGTGCAGCGAATAGTGAGGATGATAGGCAAGTGAAAGATAGCGATATAGGAGATAACAAGGACAATAGGAAGCGGAATGAAGGAGGACAGAGAGTGGAGCTTAGTGAAAGCGTAATCGCTAATAGTTAAAAAGGAAGAGTGGCAGACAATGAGGTGAGATTAGGAAGGCTTAGGGATGCAACTGCGGGCACAGCAAGTGAAGAAGAAAGTCAGAGAAGAGAACGCAGTGAAGTTATGGAGGTGCAGAGTGAAAAGGATAATGCAGAGGTACCCAGGAAGAGGACTGAAGAGTGTTTGAGCAGAGGAAGCAAGGGCGGCTTTGGAAGGAACAAGAGCTTAAGTGAACTATGGGGAATAAAACAAAATGATGAGGGTATTGTAACAAGAAGTAAAAACCCTAATAATGTTAGTAAGTAGTTGTAGTAAATTTGTCTTGGAGGAGAGAGTACAGTGGATATGATGGCAAGTGATTCGTGGTTTACGTGTTTGTATAATGGAACTAAATTTAAGTGTGGAGATGGAGAAGTGACGGAAGACATAATGGCAGATTTAAGTGTTGAAAGGGATGAGAATATAGTGAATTTGATGGTGATGGTGGTAAGTGTTCTTATAATACTTATAGTGAATTAATGGAGTAAGTTTTAATTGGTATGTAGTAAGGCAATTTGGAATTGATTTGGAGTGTTAAGTGTAAGTAAATGATTGTGGAGTTGGATGGAGTTTTTGGTAGGTAATGAAGTATAAAGATTTTGATGGTGGTTAGGATGGGTGAAGAGAAGAGTGTGACGATGGTGATGGTGATATGTGCTGGTATAATAGGTATAGTAACTGGTATGCAGTGTTAAGTGCAAGTGAATGATTGTGGAGTTGGATGGAGTTTTTTGGTAGACAGTGAAGTGTAAGTTGTAATTGATATGTGGTAAGGTAATTTGGAACTGATCTGGAAAATGAATATGTTGGTACACGGATGAGAAAAGTGAATATTTGATGTATTGATGAATGTGAAAAAGGAATTAGTGGGCTATTTGATAGAGTTACTTGTTTGGAGGTTTGTTTACAACAAAAGGAGCGAGCGTGGTATCTTTATGAAATCGGCTATGGCAATTTTATGTTATTTGCATGTGAATCTGTGTTTGGTATGATGTAGGAACAAGAGACGAATGTAAGGTATAAGGAAAAAGTGTGTTGTTTATTGGATTCAGGAGTGAAGTATAACAATTTTAGGTGAATATGTGTTTGATATGAATTGTGAATTGAAGGCTGAGAAAAGTGAATATTTGGTGTATTGCTGATGAAAGCTTGAAGGTAATTTGAAGGGTGAGAATAATTGGAGTAAGGCTGAGAGAAGTGAATAATTGGTGTAATGATAGAGGTATATGTAGGATGCTATTTGTAAGTTTGTAGGTAATGTGAAAAAGCAATTAGTGGGTTATATGATAGTGTTTTTATTTGGAGGTTTGTTTATGGTGGTGTAGGCCTGAGAAAAATTAATATTGGTGTAGGGATAGTTGGTATGTGAATGATTGTGGAGTAGGATGGAGTTTTGGTAGATAATGCAGTGGGTTATTTGATAGTGTTATTTGTTTATTGGAAGTAGAGTTGGCAAAGTATATAGCTGAAGAGTTTGAAACATTAGAATGCCTTCTCATTGCACAGTTGAGGGCAAGTGGGAACTCTAAATAGTGCAGTGCTTGTGAGGTAATAGAGATAGTACAGTACAGCAGATTGAGTAAGTGTAAGAATGACATTAAGGAATTTAAATGATAGAGGACTGCCCTGTATAAACAGAAAAGTCAGTGCAATCAGCAGTAAACGCAATCTTGCCTGGGTTTGCTAGGAGTGGAAGTGTGCTTCCAGACTAGCTGACTCAGACAGACAATCTGGCACATGGTTAATGTTGCATAATCCCCAGTGGGTGGGCAACATTATCAAGTCACTGGTTATCAACATCTGTCATGCATTGTCATTTAATTTTGCTCCCATCAGTGGCGCATTTCATACCATTTTAGTTTGCCTTATTGTATTTAACTTTTTTTTTTCCTAACAATATAATTTTGCCTGTTTGTAAAATACGTGCGCCATCACTGCCGTAATGCCATGGCCATTGGATCTCCGGAAAGGAGTTGTGCATGGCCATTTATCAGCATCTATTGTCCATATCATTTTAGTTTAAATCTGGCTGTAGGCTGGACATTGTTATTTTTCTCATTTACAAGATCAAAAGGGTATTGTTTACTGTAGATCTCGAGAAAATAATAAAGAATAAAGAATATTTTTTTAACAAAAGAGATAAAGGTCACATTTTAATATCTACACTTGAAACTCATGGTACGTGGTACCTGTACAGTTCAAAGGAAGCTAAGTAATTATTTTAAACAACCTGAATCATTGTTATTTATAGTACATATGCATCGTTTACTGAAAAGTGTAAAATGGCAGGGAGTGATTCACTTGGGTGGTCATGTAGGAAGCAATTTTGCGTACATTGACAGCAGACTATGTCGAAAGCTTCCAATCTAATATCTTGGAGCTTGAAAATAGGTGCAGTGAGTATAGTATGAAAATGAGATTTTCCAATCGAAACCGACTTTCAACCTATTAGGTCGTGTTACGTACATTTAGTACGTATTGAAGAGATGTTAAGTACAGAACAAAAATGGCCAACCAGACACCAGTGGGATCCAAACCCACAACCTCCCACTGGTGTCTGGTTGGCCATTTTTGTGGGATCCGAACCCACAACCTCCCACTGGTGTCTGGTTGGCCATTTTTGTTCTGTACTTAACATCTCTTCAATACGTACTAAATGTATGTAACACGACCTAATAGGTTGAAAGTCGGTTTCGATTACAATGCGCTCGTGAAAATTAAATATTCATTGAGATTTTCCAAGGTTAAAGGGATGTCAGGAACGAAGAAACCTAAAAGGGTTGAATGTTAGGCAGTTAATACAAAACTGGAACAAGTATTTATGATGTGTATGCTCTCAGGATGGTAGTATACTAAGTAAAACTAAATCCAAGTGCAGCAATGCTAACACAATGAGCTTGCAGCTGCCATCAGTGGTATTTTGTGAGAAAGAAGTGAGTTCTCAGATGAAACTATTGCTTTGTCAGTCTGTTTTCAGGCCAATTTTGTTATGCTGGAGTGAAAGCTGGGAGGGCTCAAGATATCTTATAATTTGAAAGTAACAGACATGAAAGTGACGAGGATAATTGTGGGTACGAATCAGTGGGAGTGATGGCAGGGGGTTCTCAGTCAGAGTAAGGAAGTAAAGGCTACATTGGGTATAAACCTGAGAGATGAAGCTGTCCACATAGGCCAGCTTTGGTGGTAAGATAATGTGCAACGAATGGAGGAGAATAAGTTATCTAGGAGAATAGTGGATTCAACCGAGAAGAGTAAGAGAAGTCAAGAGAGACCAAGGAGATGATGGGTAGACTCACTCTTTAATGATTTAATATAATCAGAGGTGAACTAAACAAGGCCACAGAGCTAGTTAAATAGAGGATCGTTTAGATGCTTAGTTTGTATGCAAAGGCTTAAAGACTGAACTGAATGATTTCTTCTTCCTGTGCGATCTCCTCTAAGTAGTTTGGCACTCATGACAGCAATCCAGTTCGTATATCTAGCAGTACTAAATACTGGTAGTTCACTGGAACTACAATTAAATCATATTTTAAGGTAATTTATCTTCTATATGGGATCTATTTTTCCATTACTCTTCCTTTGTTTCTTGCAGAAGACAACATCACTCTCCTCTCATTAAATGGCCCTGGTGCTGTAGCTTGATATTTTAACAGTGTTAACTATCTCTTTGCATTTACCAGACCTATGCATTATCCCAAAATTCGTGATCCTGTCCACCCAGCTTACTCACAGAATCCTTCAGTAAGACCACATCTTTAACACCTCCAGTCAGTTGATTATATCTTGTTTGAGTTTCCACACTTCCATTCCACAGAACAGTACCGAGAACACATAGCATTGTAGCAGTCTAATTCGTAAAGCTGAACTTAGGTCTCTGCTATGTAAGACATTTCTCATTTTATTGAATATACTCCTGGCTTGCTGTGTTTGTAGTTTAATTTCTTAAGAGCAGTCATTGCTGTCATTGTCTATGGCTCCTAAATATCTATATATCTGGATTCTTTATATTATTTCTTCATTTATCAACAAATTTTCTTGACAACTTGCTTTTGAAATTACTATGAAGCAGTCCCTCCTGTTTTCTCAGAAAAGGCAGTTTAAATGACTTCTTCTGAATAAATATTAAACATTAGTGAAGATAATCCACCATTGTGTCTCAAAAATCTTTTCATATCTATTTCTTCTGAAATCATATTGCCTTCTATTATTACAGCAGTTTTATTGTGATAGAGTTGGACTTAAACATTTTAGATCCCTTTTGTCTATATTCTTTCTTCTGAACAGCTGAATGATATGATCATGGCAAACTGTATCAAAGGCTTTGTTGTAGTTAAGAAAATAAACACACAAAGGTTGATTCATCTCCAGGCATCTTTGAGCTGGTACCCTGAAGGCAAATGAAGCTTTTCTTGTTCTCAAAGCATTTGTGAAGTCAAAATGGGTCTCTTCCACATCTTGCTCTATATACTTTCAAGGGATGGTCTTTAAGAATATTTTGACTGCACGACATACTAGAATAGTTGTCTGATGGTCAGTACAGTCTCTCAGATTGGCCTCTTTTTTTGGTAAAGCTATAATATAGACTGAAGCTTTTCCCTAGGAATAATATTAATGGTGTTATATAAATCTATATTTTCCTGATTGATGAGCATTAGTATTTCAGATGGTACGTAATGAATCTCAACCTGGCGTCTTTTCTTTATAGTTTCAATTGCACAAAGTACTTGTTCTTTTGTAATGTCTGGGCCATAGACTTTCTGTTGTTCTTCATACATAGGGTTGTCCTCCCGTACATCTGCAAACAATTCTTGGATGTAATTCTTTCCAACTGTTTATTTTTCATTCTGTGTCAGGAATAATGTTATCATTTTTGTCTAACTGAATGGCACAAGAGTTTATAATGAAGATATGTGTACTATATATGTGTACCGGTATATGTGATGGATGTATGTATGTATGTATGTATGTATGTATGTATGTATGTATCTGAATCTACCCAAAAATAGCTTAATACAGGAAAATTTCAAGTATATATAAAATAAGTTACAATAGAAAGAATGTGTGTGAAACTTGTTGGTAAATGAAAATGCTCACACATTTGCAAAATATTTATCCATGTATTCTGCTGTATCCGAGGCATTTTCTGAATAGCACACTGTTCTAAATATCAACATTTATTGTATTCACCATAGATATGTTATGGAGAAGTTTGCAAATATTATTATTATTATTATTATTATTATTATTATTATTATTATTATTATTATTATTATTTCTCTTGTCTTCGAATAGGTCTATTATGGACCACGTTAAGCATTGTTCATTTCCGGTTCTTCTTCCTACAATCAGCCCAGTACTTCTTCATCCTTTTGGAATGGGCTGCTTTGCGTTCTAGCTGTTGCTGGTCCGTTTTCTGCTTATTCGATCTTGGAATCCCTTAATTTTGTTGATGACCATCCTGCATTCTTGTCTATTGTATAGCCTACTTCCTCCTGTGTTATGTTCTTTTCTTCCAGGTCCTCCTTGCCTCCTTTAAGCCATTTATTTTGTGTCTTCCTGCTCTCCTTGTACTCCAGAATTCCCTTGGTGGTTCTCTCTGTTAGAATTCTCTTAATGCTTCCATAGAAGCAAAGTCTTTTCTTTTTAAAGGATTTTGTGATTTTCTTGGTCCTTTTGTATAGTTCCTCATTTGGTCACAGTCTATATTCTTACCCCACTTTTGTAGGCCCTAGTATCTTCAAGAGTTTTCTCTCTTTTTTTTTTTTTTCAGTGTTTCTCTAGTAATCCTTTCCTGTTCAATGGAATGCATTCAATTGTATACAAACTTCCTGGCTTTATCACAGTGATGTAATGTCTGAGTTTCGCTGTGATTGAGATTGATCTTTTGTTATAGACATTTTGACATAAATGGTATGCTGTTTCCATCTTTCTTGCCCTGTTCTGTAACACTATTCCTGGTAGTCCTGTTGGGGTTATCCACTCTCCTTGGTATTTAAACTTCTGCACTCTTTTAACTGTTCCATACTTAGTGACAATAGTCTTTGTTGGGTCATTTCTGCTCTGAATCATTAATTCTGTTTTTTCAAATGATATCTGACATTCTGTCTTTACAGTAATCTCTTCAAGCATTTCAATCTGTACCTTAGCACTTTCTACATCTTCTGCCAGAATTGCCATGTCATCTGCGAACGCTAGGCAGTCAATTTTGATTCCAGATCTCCCCAGTATTATTCATTTTTCACACCTAATTCTGTCAGTCTTTTTGTCCTCTCTCTGACCACTTTTTCAAGTATAACATTGAACAGGAGTGGTGACATCCCATCCCCTTGTCTGAAACCTGTTTCAGTTTTAAACAGTTTTGGCAACGTACCCTTAAACTTTACTTATGATGTAGTGTCAGTGATGGTTTCCTTGATTAAATTTTTAGGTTTTTCATCTACCCCGAAATTCCTCCAAAGTGCTTATCAAGGTTGTTCTATCGACCGAATCGTACGCTTTCTTGAAGTCAACCAATACAATCGCTAAGTTCTTGGCTGTGAGTGTGCCCAGTTGTATTATGGAGTTTGAATTGAAAATTTGTTCACTTCATGATCTTCCTTTCTGGAAGCCTGCTGGTATTCACCCAGTTCTTTTAAATTATCTCCTCAATCCTATTTTGTAACACCTTAGATAAGCTCTTAGAAGCGACTGGTGGTAATGATGTTCCTCTGTAATTATTAACATTTGTTCTGTCTCCTTTTTTGTGCAGTGGGTGTATTAATGCCGTTTTCCATTCTTTTGGGATACTCTCTGTCTGCCGAATTTTCTCAAACAGTGCTTCTACTAGGTGTTCTCCAGCATACTTCAATAACTCTGCGACTATTGAATCATCACCTGATGTCTTGTTGTTTTTCAGTCCTTTTTTTATTCCCCTGATTTCATCTTTGTGGGGTGGTTTTGAGTCCAGTATTTTGTGCTTGGGTTTCTCAAATGTCAGAGTTTTTTCAGGTTTTTTACAGTTCAGAAGTTTCTGGAAATAATTTGCAACGTGCTGACAATTCTCTTCATTTCCAGTGATTAGATTTCCTTTGTCATCTTTGAAGCATAGAGTTGGTGGTTTGTATTTTGTTAGTTGGCTCCTGAATGTTTGGTAGAAATTACGTGTATTATTTTTCATGAAATATTCTTCTATTTTCTTTAGTTGTTGTGTATCATAGTTTTTCCTTTCGCCTCTTATGATTTTGTAAGTTACCTCCCAGTCTTCTGTCTTTTTTGTTGCATTCCATTTCTTCCACGTTTGAGCTCTTTTTTTTGTAGTGCTTCCTCGCAAACTTCATTCCACCATGGATGTTTCTTCTTGTTATTTCGTATGATCATTTGTTCCGCAGCTTCTTGTATTGATGTTGCCATGCCAGACCAAGTGTGGCTTTGAATCCTGTTATTCTGCTCTGGTATTTGTCCAAGATCTGCTGATTGAGCATCAGATCCTCTATTCTGTACCCTGCAATTCTTGTTCCACCATTTTTTCTGCTTTCTGGTGTTAGTTTCATCTTAACTTTTGTTAGGTAGTGGTCAGAGTCGAAGTTGGCCGCTCGGGCCACATGTACATCATGAATTTGCCTGGAATTGTCATAGCTGATCGCAACATGGTCAATCTGGAATCCACCCAATAATTTGTTAGGCGATCTCCACGTTGTTTGTGTATTTGGCTTCTTCTGGAACTTGGTGGACACAATGTTCAAATCGAATTTCTCACACAACTCTATCAATCTCTTACCATTCATTTTTGTCCTGTTATGTGCTGTGAATTTTCCTGTGGTTCTTGATGGTTCGTTCCTTTCCATTTGAGCATTTGAATCTCTTATCAAAATTACAACATTTATATCTGGAACATTTTCTATGATTTCTTCCAGGTCTTCCCAGAATTTTTCTACTTTATCTGGATTTTGTTGGTTGTCCTTATTTATTGGTGCATGTGCGTTTATCAGTGTATATTTCTTATTCTTGTTTTTGAGAGTTAGTGTTGACATCCTTGGTGAGGTAGACTTGAATTCTGTTATCTTGTCTGCCAGTGAATTGTGTACTACAAATACTGTTCTAAAGATCCAAAGACCTTTAGTGTTTTGTATTTTCTGTGCTGGTTTACCTTTATATATCCAATAAGGGTGCATTTGTGGTGTATCCTCACCTCTGTATCTTGTTTCTTGTATAGCTAATATTTTCAGTTGTTCATCCATTACTTTAGTCAGTTCCGTTTGCTTTCCTATTTTTAACATTGAATTTACATTCATTCTCCCTATGAATGTTCTGTGTCTACATTCCTGACTTGTCTTAGGGATTCCAAACCTTCCGACTGGTCTTGAGCTGTGTGATGTTGCTGGGCCCACGGATCCAAATGCCCAGCTTCGGTGGCTTTGCCACCATGAGGACTTGAGTTAATCATTTCACCTTTCATGACTGATACTTGTTTATGGCTAGTGCTTCTAGAAATTTGCAGTTCTGTCTCCTATGACTTGGTTCGCTGGACCTGGAAGGTTTCCAGGCCGCCCCTAACATGGGGAACAGACACCCCCTACCACCAATCCACGCTGTTGATTGACAATTCTTTCATCTTCTCTGCCGTTGGGACTCATGACCTTCATCCGCCTTCAAAACCGTGGACTATTATTGGCAGAGTGCTTTTTTGGCGGCACTCGCTCACCTTGTCACACTGCTGTCACTGGATTTATGTGGTATTTTTTAGAGACTCTGGTGCCACCCATAGTCCCACCACATCCTGGCAGCAATGCCGCTGTTGGTCCGGGACTGCTTATTCGTCAGGTTTCCCTGCTTACATCACAGTTGCTCTTCATATCTGGAGGAATGCCCACTATCCGCCATCCTTGGACCTGCCTGGTCGCAGTCAGCTCTGCGGCCCATATAATAATGGGCAGGATGATTATTATTATTATTATTATTATTATTATTATTATTATTATTATTATTATTATTATTATTATTATTTCTTGTATATTTTCAAACTGTTGAATAAAGATATTTACTTCACAATTCTTTATTTCACAGGGCACCATTGGTAGAATCCACTTCAGAACTTCACAGTGATTCCTCCGAGTACTTCGAGCCAGAATATGAATCTGAGTATGTGCAGTCTCAGTTGGCATGTAAGTTGATATCAATTTTGTCCTATCTTCTCAATGAAGTTCGTCCACTTGTAACAGCTGCTCAAAGTAATTTCATACACCTCAGGTTTTCTGGAAAGAATGACCATAAACTTGTCTCGAACTTAGAGCACACTTCCATCATGTTCTGATTTTTCAACAACATTTGTACAGTCTCTGAAATAGGCTGGGGTAAAACATTTTTGATATAGCATGAATGTGTCAGGAAAGTGATTTTATAAAACTTCATTAGGAGACTATTACCACTTTGACTACCAGGAAGTAGCCAGGGCATTTAAACTTCCAGGCTAGCCATTTATAAAAGTCCTTGCCTGGATAAAAATATTTACTACTCCTATATTACGCTTCGAAATAATGTGAAAATTTGAACATGCCTGGTGAAGGAATTCCATTATGATTTTAAGGTGTGATATCTGGTGTCACATTCTCCAGGGTGCAGAGGGATGCCACACTTCATGCAGTAAACCTTGTGTCACATACGTTTTTGTTCTTGAGACAAACTTTACATCTTCTTGTCGGGTAAGGATCAGTTTTCAGTGGTGGAAACTTGAGCAGAACATGTTCATTCACTTCTCCATCTAGACGTGATGGGGGATCTCTAGCTGGTGCTCCTTATGGGGGGAGGGGGGAGGGCTGGTGAATGGAATGCAGTGGGGTGGATGCTAGTGATGACGTGTCGGAAAGAGCTGGAGAGGCTGTTCTAACTTGGGTCTAGGCTGAGACTGGGACACTGGCAGAAGGATTATGACCTTCAAGATAGCATCTGGAAACTGTCTGTATGAACTGCAGTTAGGTCATTTTTGTTTGGGTATTAGACTTCTGGAAGACAGAAAGAATTGAAGAAGGTCACTGCAGTAAATAGAAGAAAACCTTTTTCAGCCATTTACAGGTTTTTCTCATGAAGGGATATAGAGCAAGGTACTGATCAGCTGTGTCTGTCCCATGCATGTGATGATTGTAATCTGAAGTGGATACTGCCTTCATTGTTTTTCTACCGAACTTTGAAGTCACTTCAACCATTTCTGCAGAATGCATGGATGAAATCATTGTGTTGCCATTGATGCTTTCACAGCCCGTACTTATAGACATGATACTGTATAGGCTTTTGGGCTTATGCCGTGTCAAGAAAATAAGGTGAAATTCTCTACGTTTCGCAGAGAGCTTTGCTCTGTGTCATCAGAAGAAAATCTTGACTGTCCACGAGAAAGGCTTCTTAAACAATGACTTTTTGATATTTATACGTTATCACAGAAGTGGAAATGGTACGTCCATTAGTCACCAGATGGCTCCCCGGATGTGGCACAGCACTAGTGTTCGAAGCGGAAGCTGACCGAACCATCAGAATCAGTCTAAGAGGGTCACATAACATATGTACGTCTTGTGACATTGACAGGTGTATGACATTGACACGAACCTGGAAGGAAACATCTGGCGATGAAGAACATATGAATTTGGAAAACACTGAGACGAAATAACAATAGCGAAGGGACAGGGAACGGAACTACCTACGTAAATCCTTGATGGCTGGCAACCACGTATTACTTAATTGATAGCCAGTTTCCCTGTTGAAATTGTTAGGATTTCTACATATTTCCATAGCTTTGGACCTGTAGTGTCTAGTGTGGGTAAGAGCTCGAGCATGTTGGAACATGACATCATGACCTGACGATACAGCGTGCTCAGCTATTGCCGATTTGTCTGGCAAATAAGGGTACCAATGGACCCACATTTTTGGCCAATGTATACCTTGCCGCAAGTACAGGGAATTTCGTATACCCCCAGGATGTAAAAGTGAGGACAATTTGTCCTTAGTTTTACTCAGACTGTGAGCAGTTTTCGTGTCAGTGCCAAACATGGTTTTTATATTATGTTTGCGGATGACCTTGGCAATTCAATCTGTGGTGTTGTGAATTTAAGACAAGTAGGCAGTTCCCTTCACTTCTTCCTTCTGTGAGCTTTGCTTTGTCATTTTTCTGGGATGCAGGTCTCTGTGAATCTACATATTGCTGTAACCATTGTCTTTGAACGTGACTTTGAGCATGTCCATATCCACCTGGATATTTGATGGCTCACAAATTTGTCCTGCCCTCTTGGCGAATGTCGTAAGAATGCCTTGTTTTTGTGCTGGATGGTGGTGAGAATCTGCATGAAGATATCAATTTGTGTGGGTAGCTTTACGATAGATGGAATGTCCTAAGGATGTAAAAAGACTGCCAGATCATCTCAAACAACCAACAAAGCTGGTCACCTCTCTGGCAGTCTAGCTCCATGGCTAAATGGTTAGCGTGCTGGCCTTTGGCCACAGGGGTCCCGGGTTCGATTCCCGGCAGGATCGGGAATTTTAACCTTAATTGGTTAATTTCGCTGGCATGGAGACTGGGTGTATGTGTCGTCTTCATCATTATTTCATCCTCATCACAACGCGCAGGTCGCCTACGGGAGTCAAATCAAAAGACCTGCATCTGGCGAGCCGAACTTGTCCTCGGACACTCCCGGCACTGCCATACGCCGTTTCATTTACCTCTCTGGCAACACTAGGGCTAAGTGTTGTTAAACTTCCACTCAGTAGTAGAATGTTCTCTGTGTTTCCAAAACTTACATTTATTTTTCCTATACATTTCAGCCTTCAACATGCATCACATTGCGAATTCTCCCACATCTAAAGCTTTATTGAACACTATATTTGTTGAATCTATGCAAGACAGCTCATGACCACAATGTACTACAAAGATTATTCTATGAAAGAGACACAACACTTCTACACACTGATGCTTCAAGCACCTTTTGACCTTATTACACATCTACTTGGAGCTAACAACTATACTGTAATTCTGCGTACCTGATTCTCACTCAACAACGTTCGAAGATTTATTTTTTGATATTTTAATTAATCCACACTTTATTAATATCAACAAATTTGTACAATCCAATTGTATGTTAAATCATTATGACTGTGTCTCATTCTACAAATAATCAGCTTGTACTATTTTTAGGCAAACACTAATATCCAATCCATGTACATATAAAACTAGGATAAGCCTATTATTGAATTTTAGTTACATTTAAGCATCATTTTCTCCACAGACTAGATTTTTTTATGACTGTTTTATCTTGTATTAATGCATGTGTTATTCTTTAATGAGGAACCCAGTTCAGGGCCTTGAGTTAGCTTTAGATTAAGTGTGGCTGAAGGTGCTTACAAAGCTTAAGCAAAATATATTCCATTTTAACATCTATGTTATACTTTAAAGACCAACCCAGTTCAGGGCCCTGACTTAGCTTTAGATTAAGTGTGGCTGAAGGTGCTTACAAAGCTTAAGCGAAACATGTCCCATTTTAACATCTATGTAACATTTATATCTTGAACTTAAAGATTGTAAAGTATTGGAATGGTGGTTTTTAATAAATATGTTTGAAACTTTTTACATTCTGTACTCCAATACAGTTATCATAATGAGATTCATAACATGTAATGTCCTAAGGAGCCGTCCGGTTTCTTTCTTACTAGAACACCCAGGAAAGGAAGGCATCTGTCCGACTCAATCTCCATAGTGAAGTTAATTGAAGGATGTTGCTGATTTAGGTAGTTTAGAAATAGATGACGTTTCTCAGGACCTTCTGTCCAGACCACTAATGCATCATCAACATACCTCCACCACATCATAGGTTTGACAGGTGCCGAAGCAGTAGCCTCCTCCTCAAAATGCTCCATAAAGAAATTAGTCACTATGGGCAAAAGTGGAATTCCCATAGCCACTCTGTTTGTCTGTTTGTAAAAATTACCCCACAAGAAATAGCTGGAAGTCATGCAGTGGTAAAATAGCTTAGCAGTGTCCTCAGGGAACAGGTGTTGAATGAGAGACATGACTGAGTCAATCGGCACTTTAGTGAACAAGGACTCCACATTGAAACTCACCAAAAGTGCAATAGGTTGAAGAGTTACGGTTGACAGCTTGTTGATGAAATACCAAGAGTCTCTGACATATGATTCAGTACGTCCTATGTGTGGCTGAAGCAATTTGCTTAGGTATTTAGCCAGAGCATATGTACTAGAACCAGTCGCACTAACAATAGTTCTGAGGGGAAGATCTTTTTTATGGATCTTAGGCAGAACATATAATCTAGGTGGCACTGCATCCCCTGGGAACAGATGTTTAGCCTCCTCTTTTGGAATTGAAGATTCCCTTAAGAGCTTCACGGTGGCATTGGACACACAAGTGGTGGGGTCACGTGAGCTCAGTCTGTAAACAGACTCTGACAATATCGCTGAGATCTTATTCTTATACTCGTCAGTATCCAAAACCACTGTTGCATTACCCTTATCAGCTGAGAGAATGGTCAGTTCAGAATCATCTCTAAGTTCCTTCAGAGCACTCACTTCGCCTCTTGTTAAATTGGGCGCGCGTACAATAGCAGACCTTAGGAGTCTCCCACATTTCTGTCTTGCTTCGGCGCCCGTCATACCTATGATATGGTGGAGGTATGTTGATGATGCATTTGTGCTCTGGACAGAAGGTCCTGAGAAACTTCATCTATTTCTAAACCACCTAAATCAGTAACAATCTTCAATTAAATTCACTATGGAGATGGAATCTGTCAGATGCCTTCCTTTCTTGGATGTTCTAGTAAGAAAGAAACCGGACGGCTCCTTAGGACACACCATCTATCATAAACCTACCCACACAAATTGCTATCTTCATGCAGATTCTCACCACCATCCAGCACAAAGCAAGGCATTCTCACGACACTCGCCAAGAGGGCAAGACGAATTTGTGAGCCATCAAATATCCAGGTGGAGACGGACACGATCAAGGTCACATTCAAGGATAATGATTACAGCAATTTGCAGATTCTTAGAGTCCTGCATCCTAGAGAAATGACCAAGCAAAACTCACAGAAGGAAGAAGTGAAGGGAACTGCCTACTTGCCTTACATTCACAACACCACAGATCGAATTGCCAAGGTCATCCGCAAACATAATATAAAAACCATGTTTGGCACTGCCACGAAAACTGCTTACAGTCTGAGTAAAACTAAGGACAAATTGTCCCCACTTTTACATCCTGGGGTATAAGAAATTCCCTGTACTTGCGGTAAGGCATACATCGGCCAAACATGCGGGTCCATTGGTACCCGTATCAAGGAACATGAACGTAATATTCGTCTCAACCCGCCAAACTTTCCTTTCAGCTGCAATAATATGTTTGTTCAACTCATATTTTAATTAGGACATTACAGTATTTTGCATATATGCTCAATTCTACATCTCATCAAGATTATAAATGATTTAAAGCGTAAAAGTGTATCTACACTTTGCAGTGATACGAAGAATATCAAAAGACTTCTTCTCCACTACAACATTAATGCATATGTGCCCAGTTCCATGCCTCATCAAAATGGTGAATTTCGACTTGTACCTACATTTTTGAATACTACGAAGAATACTACAAGACTTCTTCTTCTTCTTCTTCTTCTTCTTCTTCTTCTTCTTCTTCTTCTTCTTCTTCTTCTTCTTCTTCTTCTTCTTCTTCTCATGCATTCCCACAGCTAAGTAAACAAAAGTGTTTTAAGGAAATTCTAAAAACTTTTTTTTCATTCATAGTGTCAAACTTCTATGTTTTAGGACCATCTTTAAAACAACTGTGTTTCAAATACATTATTCTACACAGGATATGGCTGAAGATGACCTTCAAATAGATCAAAACTAGTCTCATTAAATGATTATTTAATAAACACTATTTAATTTGTATTGAAAAGATGGATTTAACTCGCTTATTTTAATTTGGTTTGGCTCAGAAACAGACGTTCTCTCGCACGAACCCGGATGCTGGTAAAACTGTCATCAGTCTTTCCAAGAAATTCTTGGACGAGAACCAAACGGCAGTTCTAGCTAGGGGTCTTAATTTCACTGTCGCTCCCTCTAAAATTCCCACTGAGGAGTTAATTACTTCCATTGAGGCAGCCATCCAAAAACTACCTACGGATGAGGCTGACGAGTTAAGACAGAAATGTGGGAGACTCATAAGGTCCGCGGTTGTACGCGCGCCCAATTTAACAAGAGGAGAACGGAGAGCTCTGAAAGAACTTAGGGATGATTCTGAATTGACCATTCTCTCAGCTGATAAGGGAAATGCAACAGTGGTTATGGACACTGACGAGTGTAAGATTAAGATCTCGTTTATATTGTTAGAGCCTGTTTACAGACTGAGCTCACGTGACCCCATCTCTCGTGTGTCCAATTCCAACGTGAAGCTCTTAAGGCAATCTCCAGTTCCAAAGGAAGAGGCTAAACATCCGTCCCTGGGGGGTGCAGTGCCACCTAGATTATATGGACTGCCTAAGATCCATAAAAAGGATGTTCCCCTCAGACCTATCGTTGGTGCGATAGTTTCTCCTACGTATGCTCTGGCTAAATACCTAAGCAAATTGCTTCAGCCACACATAGGACGTACTGAATCATACGTCAGAGACTCTTGGTATTTCATCATGTCATGTCTCTCATTCAACACCTGTTCCCTGAGGACACTGCTAAGCTATTTTACCACTGCATGACTTCCAGCTATTTCTTGTGGGGTAATTTTTACAAACAGACGAACGGAGTGGCTATGGGAAGTCCACTTTTGCCCATAGTGACTAATTTCTTTATGGAGCATTTTGAGGAGGAGGCTATTGCTTCGGCGCCCGTCAAACCTATGATGTGGTGGAGGTATGCTGTTGATGCATTTGTGGTCTGGACAGAAGGTCCTGAGAAACTTCATCTATTTCTAAACCACCTAAATCAGCAACATCCTTAAATTAAATTCACTATGGAGATTGAGTCGGACGGATGCCTTCCTTTCTTGGGTGTTCTAGTAAGAAAGAAACCGGACGGCTTCTTAGGACATACTATCTATCGTAAACCTACCCACACAAATTGCTATCTTCATGCAGATTCTCACCACCATCCAGCACAAAAACAAGGCATTCTCACGATACTCGCCAAGAGGGCAAGACGAATTTATGAGCCATCAAATATCCAGGTGGAGATGGACACGATCAAGGTCACATTCAAGGATAATGTTTACAGCAATTTGCAGATTCTTAGAGTCCTGCATCCCGGAGAAACGACCAAGCAAAACTCACGGAAGGAAGAAGTGAAGGGAACTGCCTACTTGCCTTACATTAACAACACCACAGATCGAATTGCCAAGGTCATCCGCAAACATAATATAAAAACCATGTTTGGCACTGCCACGAAAACTGCTCACAGTCTGAGTAAAACTAAGGACAAGTTGCCCTACTTTTACATCCTGGGGGTATACGAAATTCCCTGTACTTGCGGTAAGGTATACATCGGCCAAACATGCGGGTCCATTGGTACCCGTATCAAGGAACATGAACGTAATATTCGTCTCAACCCGCCAAACAAATCGGCAATAGCTGAGCATGATGTCATGTTCCAAGATGCTCAAGCTCTTACCCACACTAGACACTACAGGTCCAGGATTATACGGGAAGCTGTGGAAATATGTAGAAATCCTAACAGTTTCAACAGGGGCACTGGCTATCAATTAAGTAGTACCTGGTTGCCAGCCATTAAGGATTTGCGTAGGTAGTTCCCTTCCCTGTCCTTTCACTATTGTTATTTCGTCTCAGTGTTTTCCAAATTTGTACGTTCCTCATCGCCAGATGTTTCCTTCCAGGCTCGTGTCAATGTCATACACCTGTCAGTGTCATAAGTTAGTACACATGTTATGTGACCCTCTTAGACTGATTCTGATGGTTCAGTCAGCTTCCGCTTCAAATGCTAGCGCTGTGCCACATCCGGGTAGCCATCTGGTGATGAATGAACGTACCATTTCCACTTCTACGATAACGTCTAAATTTCAAAATGTCATTGTATAAGAAGCCTTTCTCGTGGACAGTTGAGATTTTCTTCTGATGACGCAGAGCACAGTTCTCTATGAAATGTAGAGAATTTCACCTTCACAAAAGCCTATACATATCATGTCTGGAAATCATTGTGATTATTTTCTTGGCCATCCAAGAGACAAGAAGAATTTACCCATCACGTTTGAATGTCATTTCCCCTCTTTTCAAGGGTTTTTGTTGATCCTTAAGGTTCTTTGGTACTCCCCTATTTTGCCTGATTGTTCCACAAACGGTAGTATTCTGTTCACATAAGGTTTTTGCAAGAAAAGCACTGTTGTAATAATTATCCATGTAAACAGAATACCCTAGGCCGAAATATGGACTGAGAAGTTCGAGGACAGTACTATTTAAGGTCATTCGATTTGCATCATAAATAAGCAGTTTGCAAATATACCCAGTTTTCGCTTCATACACCATCCTAACCACAATGCCATACTTAGTTATTTTAGATGGATTGTAAACTCGAAAATGTAACCGGCCTCTCCAAACAAGCATGCCCTCATCTAAAGTGATCTTTCGCTCGGGACTGTAAACCACCGAAAACTGCTCCGAAAGTTTTTCTAATATTGGCCTAATTTTATAGAGCCTTTCTGCATTTTTACATATTTACTGCTGTCACTAAAATGTAAAAACATCATGATACTTTCAAATCTATACTTTCAAATCTATTCCTGGACATTGTCTTGGAAAACACAGGCGTTGAAAACACGGGTTGCACATTTTTAGATCTGGCTTCTGTATAATTCCGGTAATGAACATCAAACTGATAAACTGTTTCATTTTGATCATTGACACCGGTTTCCAAGTTTTATAGATTGAATATTTAGTGAATGGACGCGGTGCGCTGCTGAGAACCTGCTATGCATATAAATTAGTTTACTCACAAACGTACCCAAAAAAACTGTCACTGATACAATGTCTTTTATAAATATATTTATCTTCACTGTTTGGTACCTCTACATTTAGGCCTACATTTCCTAAAAACTGGGGTAATGAGGGAGAATACCTTGGAGAGGTGTCAGATAGAGGAACACTGTCTGGTATTTCAACATTATCGTACACTGTTGTTTCGACCTCATCACTTTCACTATTGAAATCTGGGATGAGTTCATCACCAGAATTATCTTTTCAACAGTCTCTCAACTGGTTTAAACTTACTGTGTCCTGCTAGTGGCACTAACACAACAACACTGGAGGCAAGAGCACGGGCTTGGAATGTGCTGGGAAAGAAAATTTTTTGCTGGGTGATTCTAGGCTGGAATTACTGTTTTGACATATGTTGACGAAGGTCATAATGTTCGTCTAACTACCATGTATGAAAGAATGAAGGAACTACAATCCATAGTGCAGTTTTTAACTTGAAATTTTTGCGCAAGTTCTTACCCGCCTTTAGGCGGATATGGGAGAATACACTGGTGAAATGTTATCAACCTTAAGGCATCTACGGGAGTCAGTGTTAATGGCAGTTGTTAATATTATGTAGTATAGTGCATTGTATATAGATGAAGAAAAGTTTATTAAGATGAATATAAATACCCAGTCCCTGAGCCAAAGGAAATATATATATATTCATTTAAAATCCATGACTTGGTCAGGAATTGAACTTGGGCCCCTTCACTGACTATTCTGCCAAGGAGCTGGACCTATTGTGACTACTGTATCATCTATATACTGTACATAAAATAAGAGTTTTGTCTGTACATTGCGCAGGATTTAAAAAGAATGGTATTTCTGTATCGGTCATGACCGCACTAACAAGGAAATGCACTTTTGAATTTTCCGTCATTTCTGTATGTATGTATGTGTGCATATACAGGCATCATGGGAAAATGACTGAAGAGAAATTAATGAAAATCGGTATGTAAAGTAGGGGAATGATGCACTACTGTATAGGCAATAAATAATTTTATTGACGTTCAGTGAAATGGTAGTTTAGGGAAAGGCCTAAATTGTAATTCTCAAATATTTATATTATTAATGATCCTATCGATAAATATCAACTAAAGTGATATAGAATAAAATTTTTGATCATTTTTATCTTGTACATTTTTTACTGTACCAGCTGTGATAACAGAGATATTCATGAATTTCAATATTTGTTGCCAAGTCCATATCAACGTCGAAGCACGAGAAAATGGGTGAACAGAATTTAATGAAAATCAGGATGTAAAATGTGGGAATGAGGTGCTGTAGTCTGTTATAAATAATTTTTATTCATGCTGGATGAAATGGTAGTTTAGGGGAAGGTGCTTAAAATTTAATTTGGTAAGTAGTACCTATGTTATCAGTCCTATCGAAAAGTATTACATATCATAACAAAAGTTATAGGCAATACAAGTTTCAGTCATTTATGTCTTATATGGTTTTACTATACTGACTATGATAATAGAATAATGAATTTAGACTTTTCTTGCATAGTCCACATCAACACCAAGCATAGTTAACATGGAAATATTGTTTAATCGTGTTAACTGGCGATGGTTTTTGTCATGATTGTCTTAAGGTGTAAACCTGCATGATCATTGGTCCGTATCAACAAGGAAAAGTATTAAGATGATTATAAAAATTGAAAAGAAATCATACAGGAATGACCGCTTGAAGAATAAGACAAGAGGGATCCATGAAAAAAACAAAAAACAAAGTCATCTCCATACAGGCCATTCAGGCCCTTGGAAGGGTGAAAGGTAAAGGCTTCCACTATCCGTAACCTCAGTACTAGATGGGGTAGAGTGGTTAGCTCTACGCCCGGCCACCTTTGCCCCCAGGAATTAATCTGGTACTCAAAGCTCATAAAACTGATCAACAATAACATTATATTGACCATTGTTGTGATGTGATTTATCTCTTCTGCTGCCACTCATCTCTTATAGATGGGATTACTGCTGCATCCTGTGTAAAACAGCATGCCTGAATATTGGCGGAAAGTAGCTGGGGAATTAGAAAACTTTGCACATTCTATATGATTGTCCCATCAACGACGGGTACTGCAGCTAGTCTGAAATATTTAAAACTAGCTTTTGTATACTCATTGTTAAAAGGTTGGGATCCTTTTCACCTCTTGTGTTACTCTGTGCTCTTCATCCTGTATTTATCTTTGTCTTATGTCCCTTCCCTTTGCCTGCGTGCAATGATCAGATTTATACGGGCTAAACAGCTCAAATGCATGGATATTCATAGTGAAATCGCTGCTATATATATGGTGAGCGTGCAATTTCTCACCCGGGTGTTGAAAAGTGGCGTAATCAATTTGACGCCGGATGAACAGATCTTAGAGACGAAAATCGCGAAGGCAGGCCCGTAACGTCCGGTACCATTGCAAATGTTGACTGAGTCGATGGGATCATTAGAGAGAATCGGCGCATAAGACTGCAGGAAAATGCCAGCGTGCTGAACATTTCACATGGCAGTGTTCACCAGCACCTTGGATTTTCTAAACTATGTCAAAGAGGGTCCCATGGCTGCTCATCGATGTTCACAAGGGACAATGTTTCCAATCATCACCGGCATTTTTGCAATCATATTCTGTGGAGGGCAATGAGTTTCTGCAGTGAATCACCACAGGGGATGAAACGTGGGTCCACCATTTAACCCCCAAAACAAAGAGGACATCAATGGAATGGGTGCACACCAAATCACCACCACAAAAGAAGGCCAAGGACCTTGGACCTTGCATGCACATCCAATTTGGAGTGAACATCCAGTTGACGTGCCATTGAGCCTAGCCCGCTCTGCACACACAACACGACGGGATACCACACCAACCTTCCTATCAGATGTGTCAGCAGTTACTGTAGCTTGCTCCACATTGGCCACAGTCATGACATACAGTGTGCTCTCGGGTGAGCTACTGTAACTTTCTTCGATTCGCCATCGTAGTAGGCATTTAGCACCATGTGCCATATTGTTTCAAGGATGTTAGGATTACTGTAGAACCTCAATAATTCAAAATTGGTTCATTCAAAATCTCATCTAATTCGAAGAAGCTCTCATTCCTGGAAACGTGAGGTATGGTTTTGCATATTATTTAAATTATTTAATTCGAAATGCAGATAATTTGTAATTTAAAGAACAATGTCAGTCCAATTACCAAAATTCAGACTTTTAATTCAAAACTGCTTTTACATTTTAAAAAAGTAGTATTTTATAGAGTAATTCAAATTAAAAATTTATCTGCGTCATGATAGACTGAGTCTTCCTGAAGGTGCAGGGGTAGCTTTCTGCACTTTCACTCACTTCGGTGTGTCTACAGCGTGCTTCATATTTGCTAAGTTCAAGTGAAATCGTAATTCTTTTTATTCAGCATTTTAAGGAATGCTACAATATCGCGTAGCAGGCACTGATGATGCCAACACTTGGTGAAAAAGCTTATACAATCATTTCATATGCACCGAGCAGTATTGTCAATGCCAATGAAAGTGCATTATTTTTTAATGCCGAGCGCAAACGGACTTACGGTTTTAAAGGAGAGAAGTGTCAGCCAGGAAATTGTACAAGGGTGGAGGTCATTGTACTGTGTTGCTATGCACACGGAAGCTAGAGACTTCCTACCCTCATCATAGAAAGTTCGGAAAGCCGAGATGTTTTAACAGAGTCGGGCACTTTCCGTGCTAGTGCAAGGCATCTAAACAATGCAAATAGTACAGTAATCCAAAAAAATATAGCATTTGTCAGGGGAGCCAGCAAAATTTGTCCTTGTCTTTGAATCATGTATTTTCTTCTTTTGTTGCATGAGATTATGTTTGCCAGTGTTTTGTCGAAATGCATTATTTCAGTAATGTAAATGCACTTTGTTTTAAACATTTCAGATATAGTTTTTTCCACGGCATTTGAAAGTTTTAAACTGTAACTCAAGGTGATGCATGTAGTAACGGGTCTTTGAATACTTGTGACGCAGCAAGTGTTTGCATTTCTGAATTATGAAATGGCGGTTAATTCAAAATCATGTAATTCAGAGTCCGATTTATGCATCCCAATGACTTCAAATTAACGAGGTTTTACTGTATTTGTTTTAACCCCTCAGCACAGGAGCAGTCACGGCTTGTGCTACTTGGTACAATATTGCGTGCGCGTGCACACACACACACACACACACACACACACACACACACACACACACACACACACACTTTCTGCTTTACATCGTGATATATCTCCCTTTGAACCACTGGCGTAGCCAATCAGGGGGCCCTGGGGGTCCCGGCCCCCCAAAATGTTTCCTGAAACTAGAGCGAGGATCAGCCGTTGTTTTACATACGGTACAAACAACTTAAAGACATACACCGAAATGTTAAATTAACGTAGCGACAAAGAATTTACTAGCAAGTCTCAGTAGGGCCATACATAATTCTCCATATTTGTACTGCTTGAATGAATGGAATACAATTGTGATGCGCAGGGATATTTCCCTGTAAAGGCCTCAGTATTGGAAATATAACCATGTGTTAACAAATGTCAAGAGATGGGGAAAAGGGCAATTAGCAAGGGAATACTCCGTAGGGGTCAGGAATGTGACCACCAAGATAACGGGGGCCATGGCCAGAAACAGTTGCAACATCGTATCAGCTTTTGTACATCGGTTCCAGGAAACAACAATGTCCTAGGAATCCTGGGGTTGTACCCTGGTTGAGAGATGTGTTGTGTTTAAGTTGCAGTGTTTGGAAGACTGTGACAGGATTGTGAGCTGCACGTTAGTTCCTCATTTTGTGCCATATAAGTAACTTTTTTTTTTTGAGATGGACAGTTTTGTCATAAAGAAGCCAAAACTACCTCCATCTTCAGTAAGTTATGAAAAAGTTTTTTTAAATTCTAACAATGGCAAGACAGATCGTGGATGCGTGTGTAAGTTCTATAGGTAGGCCTAAATATTTTGTCAAATGCTCAGGGACTGATTGGAACATCAAATGGCACCATCAAAAGTGCGGATAACTATTTGTAATTAGCGGGTGTGATAACTCAGTTCCAATGGTTCTATCTTTCATCAAGATGGCCAGGATGAATCACGGTCGATGCATGAAACATTATTAAAATGGGAAGTCACATTCTATTGATTCGAATTCTACTTAAAACACTAGATCCTATCCCATCCCTTACCTTCCTTTAGTACTTTTGCGCCATAACCTCATTTATGGTGGTGTATTTTGAGTATCCAACCATTCTTCGGGCTTACCTTGTACCTTAAATGGTGAGTGGATGCAGTGGCATACCCACAAAATAATTTCAGTGGGTGGGGTATAAGTCCAGGCCAGTAGCGTGGATACAACTTTTCGTTGGAAGGGGTTTTGAAAAGAATTTTTTACTTAGTATTTGCTTTACATTGCACTGTAGGTCTTATGGTGATGATGGGAAAGGAAAGGGCTAGGAGTGGGAAGGAAGTGGCTGTGGCATTAATTAAGGTACAGCCCCAACATTTGCCTGGTGTGAAAATGGGAAACCACGGAAAACCATCTTCATGGCTGCCGACAGTAGGGTTCGAACCCACTATCTCCTGCATGCAAGCTCACAGCTGTGCACCCCTAACTGCATGGACAACTCACCCAGTGGATATGAAAAGAAAGTCTTTCGTACTGAGTGCGGTGACCGATCTTCAGTAGATATTGATGGTTTGGATTGTTACCATGTAATTATATCCAACAATCGAAATCATAGCTTCTGTACTTTTAACATAAACTGGCTGTATTATTGAAACTGTTCGTAAAATTGATAATATCGTTCTTTGTGAGGAAGTAGAATATTAATTTAGTTTGTCTTCTTTAAAAAAAAGGAACCACTTTGGTACTATGCCCTGTGAAGGTGACTACCTTCCAGGTCATAGATATTTCAATTACGGAAGACTCAACGCCAACTCTATTGCACTCACATACAAGGCTGTATCTTCCCCATCCCATGCCTTTCTTTGTCAGTGCTGGGAATCGAATGCAGAATGCCTTAAATCAAATTCTAAAATAAGGAGACCTAAAAGTAAACAGCTGGCCCCGCGGTGTAGGGGTAGCATGCCTGCCTCTTACTGGAACCCCCGTGTTTGATGCCCGGCCAGGTCAGTGATTTTTACCTAGATCTGAGGGCTGGTTAGAGGTATACTCAGCCCACATGTGTATAATTGAGGAGCTATCTGACGGTGAGATGGTGGCCCCAGTCTAGAAAGCCAAGAATAACGGCAGAGAGGATTTGTTGTGCTGACCACATGGCACCTCGTAATCTGCAGGCCTTCGGGCTGAACAGAGGTCGCTTGGTAGGCGATGGCCCTTTGGGGCTGTTACGCCATGGAATTTAGTTTGGAAAAGTAAACAGAGAAGGAAGCGACATCCCTGCAAGGCTCTTTAGTTCCCAGGTAATTCTTCCGTCCGGTCACGTGCATTTAGGACAGTTGGAAAACGTACGCCTTAATAAATGCTCCTCATAAAACCTTTGTAAAAATACTAACTGCATTTATTTATAACAATATAACCACTAACGCCTCTTTTTCATGTGGGTCAGTTGGTTGGCTCGCTGTCCTTCTGAGTCAGAGTTTGTGGGTTCAAATCTCGGCTTGTATCGGTGGTCCTTAAAATGGTGTTGAAGAGGCAACAGCTCCATGTCGTTGGTTTCTGGCACGTTAATAAAAATTATACATATGAATATTAGCATCACAAAAATGTAAGATTATACCACTATATTCTGTATCCCAGGCTTGCGAGGGAAACTAATAGGACAAGGTAAACCCTACCTAGCACATGTTGTGAAGTGTATTTTTCTTTACCAACTAACAAAACATGTATACCCATACCCCTCACATTCTATATACATATATATATAGGTATATATGTTTTGTGTGTGTTTATGTATTTCTTCACGTTATTTTTATAACATGTCACTTCTTTATAGTTTATCACATGACCATTATTATAATAAAATTATCATATTTACTGTTCGACTTCCTGGTTGATTGGTCAGCATATTGGCCTTTAATTCAGAGGGCCCCGGGTTTGATTCCTCGCTGGGTCGGGATTTTAACCTTCATTGGTTAATTCCAATAGCCCAGGGGCTGGGTGGTTGTGCTGTCCCCAACATCCCTGCAATTCATATACCACACATAACACTATCGTCCACCACAATAACATGCAGTTACCTACACATGGCAGATGCCGCCTCCCTTCATTGCAGGGGCTGTCTTACAAGGGTTGCACTCGGCTAGAAATAGCCACATGAAATTATTATTGCTGTATTTATTCTAAACCAGAATATTGCATCTTTACTCAAACTGTTTATTCTTGCATTCATTTCTCTGGTACTCGGAATATATCAAATGCTGCAGTTATGTTGGGCTGGGAATCACAGAGATTGGTGATGGGGGGAGGCAGTTGTCATCCAAGGAGTCCATACACCCCAGGAGTTTTAATTATTCTACTTTTATTAAGCCTTTTATTTATAATGTATATTATTATTAGCTTCCCAAATCCGCACAAATCCACCACCCTTACTTGGATCCAAGGACACTCATTTCCTTTTTAGGTATTCTATACCACCTAAATTCTGAAAGTTTGGACACCTATCAAAATAAAATTCTGGATGAACTACTACCATAATGCCCCACCCCCAAACTGAAATCCTGGCTACGCCACTGCTTTGAACTACTTAAGTAGACATACATTCCTACGCAAACACAAATGATCTGATCCACAAGCATGTGGCTCTACATCATGCACCTCATTATTGCCCCCACTTTCTGGATTAATTTCCATCACAGCAACATAATTTATTAACAAACTATCATAGGAATTAAGATCTCTATCACCTGATTCATTGTAACTGTTGTTCAAAACCAAGGAAATATTCTCATCGGATATCTGCACTTTAGAGCTTCCCGTCATGTGCTAAGATTCATGACTTTCAAGTTGCTCAAAGGAAAGTAAACAGTCAATAGAGAGAGTCAGTATATTCACCAAAAGGAAGAAACACCAATACACTATCCGTGTGTGAAAGAAAGTTTGACATATTTCACAATCCCTACAGCAGATGGTAACACATTGCAGAGGATGCACATTTCGTATGAAGTACAGCACTCCGTATCTGCCAATGATTCCCCTCCCTCCCCTTGATTATAAAACTTCATTCATTTGCAAAAACTTGCCTCTTAAAGGAATATAAAACTAGTACCATCCTTAAAAATGAATTTCCTTAATTTTATTTTCAATTCCAACATGTCTACTTGTGTGGAAAAGATGTAATGAAGTATAACCATTTATGACAAAATGTTGAAAATGAAGTTACTGCACATATACGAGCTTTAAAATTTTTTTTTTTTTTTTGCTATTTGCTTTACGTCGCACCGACCCAAATAGGTCTTATGGCGACGATACGACAGGAAAGACCTAGGAATGGAAAGGAAGCGGCTATGGCCTTGAAAAAGGTGCAGCCCCAGCATTTTCCTGCTGTAAAAATGGGAAACTATGGAAAACTATGTT
This sequence comes from Anabrus simplex, assembly GCF_040414725.1. Lineage (NCBI taxonomy): Eukaryota > Metazoa > Arthropoda > Insecta > Orthoptera > Tettigoniidae > Anabrus > Anabrus simplex. The sequence continues at coordinate 165,250,220 of NC_090270.1, read as the reverse complement.
CAAGGCTGCTGGCAGTGGGATTTGAACCCACTATCTCCCGGATGCGAGCTCACAGCTGCGCACCCCTAACCGCACGGCCAACTCGCCCAGTTTTAAAACATTTAGGCCTTGTATATTTATTAACATTGTTAATGAAGAAGATTAGGAATGGCTTATCCAGTGCATACTGGGCGAGGCATAAAAGCTGTATTATATTTAATATTATTTGCTTCAAATGGGTGATTGATTAGTTATGGGATATCTATATATATATAAAATAAGAGTTTTGTCTGTACATTGCTCAGAATTTTAAAAGGATGGTATTTCTGTATCAATTGTGCCACAGTAACAAGGAAATGTACTTTTTACTTCTCTGTCTGTCTGTCTGTCTGTCTGTCTGTCTGTCTGTCTGTCTGTCTGTCTGTCTGTCTGTCTGTCTGTCTGTCTGTCTGTCTGTCTGTCTGTGTGTCTGTCTGTCTGTCTGTCTGTCTGTCTGTCTGTCTGTCTGTCTGTCTGTCTGTCTGTACATGCATCACGAGAAAACGGCTGAAGAGAATTTAATGAAAATCAGTATACAAATTCGGGTAATAAGTCGCTACAATCTAGGCTGTAAATAATTTTATTCACTCTGACTGAAATGGTAGTTTAGGGGAAGGCCTAAAATTTAATTCTCAAATATTTGTTATTAATGATCGTATCTTAACGAAAATCGGTAGGGGAAGTCGAGGAATAAGTCACTACAACCTAGGCTATAAATAATTGTAGTCACGCTGAGAAAAATGGTAGTTTAGGGGAAGGCCCACAATGGAATTCTCAAATATTCATGTTATTAGTGGTCCTATATTAATGAAAATCGGTATGCAAAGTCGGGGAGTAAGTCGCTATGATCTAGGCTGTAAATAATTTTATTCATGCTGAATGAAATGGTAGCTTAGGGGTAGGCCTAAAATTTAATTCCCAAATAATTATGTTATTAGTGGTTGTATCAATAAATACTACATAACTAAAGTTATGTACTGTAGTATTATATTTCCGATAATTTATGTCTTATACATTGTTTACCATACCGGCTATGGTCAGAGATATTCATGAATTTGGATTTTTGTTACTAAGTCCTTATCAGCGCCGAGTCACGAGAAAATGGGTAGACAGGATTTAATGAAAATCAGTATGTAAAGTTGGAGAATAAGGAACTACAGCCTACATTATAAATAATTTTATAAGACTCCCTGAGATCACAGAGTCAAAAGGAAAACTAAATGTGAAGGCCTACAATATAGAAAGCTCTTACAATTGATCAACAGTAACATTACATTGACCATTGTTTGTAGTGATGTGCTTTGTCTTCTGTTGCCACTCATTTCCGATAGATAAGATTACTGCTGCGTACCGAGTATTTTTTTTTTAATTTGTCTTACGTCGCACCGACACAGTTAGGTCTTGTGGCGACGATGGGATAGGAAAGGGCTATGAATGTGAAAGAAGCGGCCTTGGCCTTTTCTTAAATGCTATTTTTTTGGGGCGTCAAGCTATAGAGATCTTTTGCCCCTACTTGCACCGTATGTTATGAGCCTGCATGTTATTGGAATTGCGGAAGTGTAGTGTTGAATGTGAGGAAAGAAACGTTAAGGACGGCACAAACACCCACTCCCCAGGCAGGGATATTAATCATTTACAATTAAAAGCCCCTGACCCGGCCGAGAATCGAACCCGGGGCTGCCGTGTGACAGGCGGACGCATTGCCCTCTACACTGCGGGCCCAGATGGCCTTGGTCTTAATTAAGCTATAGCCCCAGCATTTGCTTGGTGTGAAAATGGGATTCCACAGAATAAAATGTTCAGGGCTGCCAACAGTGGGGTTCGAATCCGCTATCTCCCGGATGCAAGCTTACAGCTGTACGCCCCTAACCACACGGCCAACTCTCCCAGTCGTACGAGTGTAACAGCCTGCCTGAATATTGGCGGGAAGTAGCTGGCGAGTTAGGTAACTTTCTTCTTTAGCATGCCTTTCCTCTGTTTCATAAATTTTCTGATACTATTGGTACGTAACACATAGGTTCATCGTAGTATTCCAGCTATTCAATCCCTACTCTAAGGCACTGATTGGAATGAGCAGTGTGCATATTTAACGGAATAATGACAGAGAAGTGTTCATGGCTGTGTGCGGATTGGTCATTCCAGCTCTGGAACTTTGGACTGTTAGATCGATACCATGGTACTGTTCGGTAAAAGTGAGAAAATGTGAAGTTTTTCATTTGATCGAGTATTTTATATGATAACATTGCTTTTCATCGCTACATTCCTACTGACGTTTTTGTAATAACCAATGTTGACTTCAGTTAGAAAAACCACAAAGTCAGTCTTTCTGAGAATCCATAGCGAAGCACAGGTACATCAGCTAGTATATTACTAAAAGCAATATTATGATTCAGTAAATGGTGGCTGGGTGGGTAAAGTGTGTTAACTCCAGAAATACTACTTTTGAGAAAAATTAATTTTTAAAGTTTGAGGCAAAAGCAAAGTAAAGTCATCTCCCTACAGGCCATGAAGGCCTTTTTGAAGGGGTGGAAGGTAAAGGCTTCCACTATCCGTAACCTCGGCACTAGGTGGGGGTAGGGTGGTTAGCTCTACGCCCGGCCGCCTTTGCCCCCAGGAATTAACGTAGTACTCATTTTTGGTGTAGGCTGAGTGAATCTCAGGGCCATGTGCACTTCCGGAAGAAGAAATCGTTTTTCTTGAATTTTACGACTTCTTGACGGGAATTCGAACCCACATCCTTCCGGCCGAACCGAGCACGCCTTTACCGCCTCGGCCAGGCAGCCCCTTTAAAGTTTGAGGAGTTCCCTAAAATCTCCATATACGGTATGTGTACTTCCGTTTTGATGGTTTAGTGTTTCTTGTTGCGGCAATATTATGCTTATATTGAAATATTTGGATGGCAACCTTTATTTAAAATGTTAAAATAGACTTAACTTTAAGAGACTGCAGTGAAGAATTGGACTTAACACAATTTACACACTCAATTTTTCATGGACAGGTGTGGTTTCTGTAATAAGCAGTATTGTATTATTTTTGCCAATGTTTATTTTTCTGTATTTTCTTTGTAGGACACATTACAAAACAATGAAAATACAATAGCAATTAAAAAAGTAAACATTTTAACTTGTTTGATGATGGAAAAATAAAACAATAACAAACTCTAAGTACTTAAAAATTAAATATACAGCTGTAACTTAAATAAGAGGCAAATTATACTTAAGTCAGTGCAATACGATAATGTTGGTTTTATCATAAAAATTACACGTTTCTCTTTCAGTTCTAGAAAATAAAACAGAACGGCTGAAGTTACTTTAAAAGACACTGTACATAGATTGAATGATACTGATAATACATGAAATATTCGAGACAAAATTGTTTTAGTAATGATATACACTTAGTTCAGTTTAAGCCAGTGTCATACAGTTTTTTTGTTTGTTCCTCATTTTACAGTAGTGTATGATTATTGTAGTCTGTATCCAAAGCTAATGCTGTGGTTTACTCATCTTCTTTTGCATCTGAAACTGTGTCTGGATACACTTCTTGGACAGTTTCCCTTGCAGTGAGCACCTGATAGAAATGATGGAAAACAGGTGACACAAACTTTGGTAAATCCAGCAATTCCTTCTTCTTCGACAAAGGGATTGGTGAAATTGCATTGTATGCCCTTGGTGGTGTAAGTGTACTGATTTTTCCCCTCCTTAGGTAACTACCGAGCTCGATAGCTGCAGTCGCTTAATTGCGGCCAGTATCCAGTATTCGGGAGATAGTAGGTTCGAATCCCACTGTCAGCAGCCCTGAAAATGGTTTTCCATGGTTTCCCATTTTCACACCAGGCAAATGCTGGGACTGTACCTTAATTAAGGCCACAGCCGCTTCCTTCCCACTCCTAGCCCTTTCCTGTCCCATCGGCGCCATAAGACCTATCTGTGTCGGTGCGACATAAAGCAACTAGCAAAAAAAAAAAAAAAAAAAAAAAAATCGAAACCTGCCTTGAGGTCTGAGCCTTAGGTAACTTCTTGAAATGTCCCCTCATCCAGGGTAGTCTTGTAGAAAATGATGCCCAGTTTATCCTTCTTGTAATGTAACCCCTTGACTTTCTCACATTATTCAAAACCTTGGGTGATATTTTTTGAGGTGAAGAATTTGATCATCGGTGAATGTTTCTTCTGCTGCATTGTTTCAATGAACCTTGGCATTTCTGCAAACGGTGTCATAAAGCATGATTTGCACACTCTGTTACGTTCACTTTGGACTTCAATGTGGTAATGTATTGTTACTTGTCTGAAGTGGTGTTTCAGGGCATCTTCACTAATTCTAGTTCTCTTTTCAGGCACTATTTCCAGTAAACTGCCAGTATAAGCCATCCTTTTGTTGAAGTCTCCCAGTTCCCAGTAGTTTTTAAATAAACTTTCTCAATCTTCTTCAGAGAGGGATAATTTTTCTTTACACTGATTATCAATAAAGTTCTCAGTCTAATAACTAATAGATACACAGCTGTTCTGTTATAGGCCATTAAGATAGATTACAGTGCTAAGAGATTCAGGCTCCACATTTAACTAACTACTGACCCAGTCCTCCAATGGCATAACCACCCTGCACTCACTCAAGGAATCTCAATGCCAATTATTCAGTCATGAAGACTCCAATAACTAAGAACTACTGTTGTATAACACTTAGTACTATTTGAATATAGTGAACATTAGTCGTGTATTACTCTTTACAAATTATTGTCAACAATTCAGCATGGATATTCCATTAAATACCTCTATAACAGTTACTACATCTGAACATGCCTTTTTAACTTACCGGGATCACTGTTGGTATATTCAGTATTTCATATTTCCTTCAGTACTTAACGCACCATCTTCATTCCTCTGGAGTACATTGTACTTACAAAGGTAATCACATCTCTTCGCGACCGGGCGAGTTGGCCGTGTGCGTAGAGGCGGGCGGCTGTGAGCTCGCATCCGGGAGATAGGGGGTTCGAATCCCACTGTCGGCAGCCCTGAAGATGGTTTTCCGTGGTTTCCCATTTTCACAACAGGCAAATGCTGGGGCTGTACCGTAATTAAGGCCACGGCCGCTTCCTTCCAATTCCTAGGCCTTTCCTATCCCATCGTCGCCGTAAGACCTATCTGTGTCGGTGCGACGTAAAGCCCCTAGCAAAAAAAAAAATCTCTTCGCAACTGGAAATAGAACAGTAATAATGAAATTGATGAGTGGAATGCACCAGAGTGGTGGGAATAACATTTTGCATTATTGGGAGTACCAGAGTGTTGTGATTTTATTACCACCAGTTTTATTAATAATGTTTCGTTTATTGTCTAAGGAGTTAATGCAGTTTGCACTAGTGCATTTTTATACTCATTGTGTAGAGTGCGTTAACTCCTATGGAGAGGGAGATAACACTCTTTACACACAGATACTGTACTCATTAGAGTAGTGAGTAGTAAAGATTTAATAACAACACGGGGGACTTAACGCTCTTTACACACAGATACGGTACTCATTAGAGTAGTGACCAGTGAAGATTTATTAACAACACGGTGGACTTAACGCTCTTTACACACCCACACCATGATTTTAGTGAATCAACACAGAAAACACGTCATATCTTCAATTCTATTCGTGATTGGAGTTAGCGTACTATACACAAACGAGCATCTCGCATTCCATTCACAAGGCACACTTGATAACTGAATTTCAGCCATATGTGGAGTTGACGCACTTTACACACCCGCCCACCAAATTCAACAACGGAAGTCCAATACATATGAGGGTTGGTGCACAAGTCATGGTAATTTTTTTTTTTTTTAACACAAAGAAGGGATCTACCAGATAAATGGAAATATACAGCTGGGAGTGGGGAGCATAAGGTGCTATGGAATGTGTAAATAATGGCGAGAAGCAATATATAAGATGAGGAAACTGTCAGCCATGAAATCCTGTGCTACATAATGTTTATTCTCAGTGAGTAGAGTAACCTTCATGATAAAATGCTCAAAGTAGTCCCTAAAATTGCCAATGATGCTGGGGACATTTGACACCAGTTGAATCACCATGCGTGAATTTTGAATCTCGTGTTTCAAAGTGTTTTCAATGTCTTCTCATGTCCCAAACCTTCTCCCACGTAATGATTTTTTCGGTTTGGGGATGAGGTCAAAACCATGCGGAGGCAAGTCTGGTTTATTATGGCCAGTGTTCGAGTACTTCCCAACCCGAGTGGCAGGCACAAACAGGTCTTCTAGACCATTGCACGTCACTGCTTGTTTTACATCCGCACTGAAATGCTGCTGCCTGTCTCTCGATGGTTCAGTACATAGGGGCATTATTCCTCACAGCTTCCACAAGCATACCGTGACATTCTTTGTCATTGTTGATAAACTTAACCATAATAGGTATCTGTATTTGTTCCTGTATTGACTTGTCTAAAACTATATGCTTGAATCCACCTTGTCAATATACTTTTATCATTGAAAACCATTTATTCATCAAACATGTTTCGGTCCCCTTCCTCAGTAAATATTAAAGTCCAAACATGTTCGATGAATAAATGTTTAATGATAAAAAAGTGTTGACAATGTGGATTCAAGCATATTGTATTTCAAATGTTTTTGATAGCTTTTTTGTCATTGCGATCTTGGCAGACGGCCAGTTTGATGTGCGCACACTGTTCTTGCCTCATCACCAGTGCATACTAGGTCAGGCTTACAAGCTGTATTACTGAGTGAGTTGGTCATGTGGTTAGATGCGTGCTGCTGTGGGCTTGCATTCGTGACATAGTGGGTTTGAACCCCACTATTGGCAGCCTTGAAGATGGTTTTCTGTGGTTTCCCAATTTCACACCAGGCAAAAATGGGGCTGTACCTTATTTAATGCCACAGTTGCTTCCTTTCCACTCCTAGCCCATTTCCTATCCCATCATCATAAGACCTATTGTGTCAGTGTGACGTAAAAAAAAAAAAAAAAAAAAAAAAAAAAAAGGGCTGTATTAAATTTTGCACTGACTCCCTACTGCACCCTCATCACTCTGTGCATGGTACCAAGGTCTGTCTAGGGAGGTCTGGTCACGCTACCACAATCCTTTGCGACAGCGGCCATATTGGGTCTTAAATATCGTTATGTTGGCGTGCCTGATGTATTGATGTGAGTTATTACGTGTATTTTGAAGGAAAATGGGATACTATGTCGCACCAAATTGTCAAAATAAGACAACTGATGGAATTAGAATGTTTCGCTTCCCGAGAGATAAGCAAAGGAGAGTTCAGTGGGTACAAAACTGTGGGCGTGACAAATGGCAACCTACATGTAATTCCGTCTTGTGAGAGGTTAGTGAAGTTATACATTCGTATTATTCCTGAATAATAATGTGTTTACATGGACGATGTTTTATATTTATAGGTGTTATGTATTTTCTTCTAGCATCATTTTGAAGAATCGCAATTTGAACTAAGAGGGCAGATGGACGGAAACTACTCAAGTGGAATTCCATCCCAACAATTTTTGATGTCCCTAATCCACCCAAGTCTTTGACATGTGATAGGAAACCTCCCAAAGAAAGAGAATTGTCTTTCAAAACAAGCAAGAAGTAACAGGAAATGTGTAATAGTAGTGTTGACGTTTATGAAAATTTCCTTTTATTGTGTCCAGCTCCATGGCTAAATGGTTAGCGTGCTGGTCTTTGGTCACAGGGGTCCCGGGTTCGATTCCCGGGAGGGTCAGGAATTTTTAGCATAATTGGTTAATTTTGCTGGCACCGGCGCTGGGTGAATGTGTCGTGTTCATCATCATTTCATCCTCATCACGACACACAGGTCACCTACGGACGTCAAATCAAGAGACCTGCACCTGGCGAGCCGAACATGTCCTTGGACGCTCCCGGCACTATACGCCATTTCATTCCATTCCTTTTCATGTAAACTATACGTAGTATCTTTCTGACTCTACATGAAATGTTTCACAGATACTTGAAATGCTTGTTCCTGTTCATTTACCAATTACTTCAAACCAACAATTTGTGTCCACAATTAGTTATTACTTACAGCTATATTTCATTCATCTTAAATGCTCTCTAGAGTAAATTATATGGCTGGACAAATACTTGAAGATCACAACATTCACTCCACTCGCACTAACCAACTAATGCAATTTAATGTACCGTAGCCTAACATAATATTTAATGTAATCCCTAAAATTTAACTCAACTTAATAGTGAGTGAATTTATATTTCTTATGGAATTGTGTCCATTAATGGCTTTAATTTTCTTAACCATTATTATTATTATTATTATTATTATTATTATTATTATTATTATATATATACATTCGTTTAGCCCCTTAAGGAGCACGTGGAACCATTAAATAGCACTGGTATTCTTCATCTTCTTGTTCTTCTTATCTTCCCAAAACTTCCTCATCCTTTCACTATGGGCCTGCCGTCTTTCTTGTGTCCACGAGTTTTTGAGCTTCAAGCTTTTCTCAGATGGATTCTTGGGTGCAAATTTATGGCTGTTGATCTTTTGTCTGTATGTATTCCTTGTGGTTGCCATTGGATCAACGTCGACTTCTGCGAGGTCCTTTTGTGCATCCACTAGCCAGCGAGCTTTGGATTGTCGGTTTCCATTGATAATAAGAAATATCTTCTTAGTCAGTCGTGAGTCATCCATTCGTGCTAAATGTCCATAAAATTTCATACGCCGTTTGCGTGCGACTGAAGAGAATCGCTCAGTTAATGCATAGAGTTCTTCCGAGCTTCTTCGCATCCATTTGCCCTCTTGAAACTTGGGCCCGAATATCTTCCTCAGTACCTGTCGTTCAATTTTCTCAATGTCCTTGAAGTTAATGGTAAGTGCTGATGTCTCAGTTGCGTAGAGTGCCTCAGGGAGGACAACGGTGTGGTAGTGTCGGAGTTTGGCTTTTGTGGATATTGATTTCTTATTGTAGAAGTTCCAGGTGATTAGGTACGCTTTACGTAGTTTTTCTGCGCGCATTTTGTTGGCTGCTTTTTCATTGCCTGAATCAGCAATAATTTCACCCAAGTACTGGAATTGTTTGACTTGTAAAATGTTGCCATATTTGGTCGCTAGTGATGTTAGGTGTGTGCACTTGGAGTCCATGTATTGCGTTTTTTCATAAGAGATGTGGAGACCAGTTTTTATTGCAATCTCGTGAAGCTTCTCGATGGCGTGCCTGGCTTCTTCGGGAGTCCGGGTAATTATTGCTAGATCGTCAGCAAAGGCAAGGCATTTAATGTTAATCCGTTTACTTTTAGTTCCCATGTTTATTCCGGGTACTTCTTTCTCCCATGTTTTAATGACCTTATCCAGTACTAGGTTGAACAGAAGTGGGGACAATCCATCACCTTGTCTAACGCCTGTTTTTATTTCAAAGGGTGCAGAGATTTCACCCATGAACTTCACCTTAGAGGTTGTATCTGTTAAGGTTTGTTGGATTAACGTGAGTGTTTTGTTATCAACACCGTATTCTCGAAGAACATTGAACAGGGTACCACGGTCTATTGAGTCGTATGCTTTTTTAAAATCTACGAAAGTGACCACTGTGCGGTTTGACTGGCGGTGTTGGAGTATCATCTTCAGGTTCCAGATCTGTTCCACGCACGATCGATGTGGACGGAAGCCCGCCTGGTATTCGCCGATCTTATCTTCTGTCTGTTGTTCCAATCTGGTAAGCAGAGCACGTGAAAGAATTTTGTACGCTATTGACAGAAGGGAAATACCTCGGTAGTTGTTTGGATCCATCTTGTCACCTTTCTTATGCAGTGGATGGATCAGGGCAGTTTTCCAATCTACAGGTATGACTTCACTTTCCCATATGTTCGCAATGATGACCTGTAATTGGTCGATCATTTGATCCCCTCCAATCTTCAGCATCTCGGCGATTATACCATCTTCTCCTGGTGCTTTATTGTTTTTGAGATGTAATATGATGCTCCTTATCTCCTCATGAGTCGGTGGAAGGGAATCTGTGTTTGGAGTGGGTATGTGGAATTGAAGTTTCTCAGTTGGTGATTCGCAGTTGTGTAACTTTTTGAAGTGTTGTTTCAGGATGTCACAGTTAGCCTTTGTATTTGTCTCGAGAGTTCCGTCAGGGCGTCGAAAAGAAAGAGTGGGTGGCTTGTAGCTGGTCAGTTCTTCGCGAAAGGTTTTGTAGAAATTTCTTGTGTTATTCCGTTTGAAGTCATTATCGATCTCCTCTAATCTCTTGTGATGGTATGCACGTTTAATTCGTCTGAGTCTTTTGGACGTTTGCTTCTGAGTTTCTGGAAAGATATGCCAATTCTCTGGTGTTTGATGACTATTATTATTATTATTATTATTATTATTATTATTATTATATGCATGAATGTTAGGACTCAGCTAAGATCCCCGTGGTCGCCAACCCACGCTCTCTAGTTGGGAGCTCCTGACGCCCCTTTCAGTCGCCTCTTATGACAGGCAGGAGATACCGTGGGTGTTATTCTATTGCCCCCACCCAAAGGGGGAAATCTATTTTGGGTTGTGACAAAACGAGGTCCTTAGCTGAGTCTTGACATTGCTTTCACTTACTTGTGTCAGGCTTTCACCTATTGTATCCCATCCGACCTCCCCTGGTCAACACTTGTTCTTTTTCTACCACGACTTCATTAGCGCATTCGAGGCCTAGGAAGATTTTCATTTCCACGCACTTTGTGGCCTTCATCTTTCTTTTGATGATACCTTCATTTTTCCAAGTGTAGGTCCTCTTCCATTTGTTTTCTTCTGATTAGTGTTTATAGAGGATGGTTGCCCAGTTGTACTTCCTCTTAAAACAATAATCGCCACCACCACTTTGTACTATATAGCTGCATGGTTTATCAATAAACTAGTTAATAGTAGCTAAGAACATCACTCTTGTTGCATATGTGCAGAGTATTTGTGCCTTAGAACCCAAAGAAATATCACATGAATGGATAACAACAGTTACCATACATAATTTAAAGCATTCAACTCAAGAGGCATTCAGTGTTTGTCGACATACTGGGGTAACCTTTTAGAAACACAGTGTCGGTAATTACTTTCTTAATAAGGAAAACGATGAAGGTAATTTATTACAACTATCTATTAGTACTTCAAGCACAGTACTTCAAGTTTAGTATTTCATGTACCGGTAATCATAATATGACACAGGTACTGTACAGATTTCTATGTTTCTGTCAATAAATTTACGTATTTGACAGATGATATTAATAAGAAATACAGTAAGACCAAGTTGTAAGGAAGTAAAAGAGTAGGGCATGAGCTTGTCTCTTGATTCTTGTTTCTAAAAAAAACAAAAAATAATAATTTCAGGCTCTATTAGTTATCTTCCTATTCAAATAGCTGTGAATGTATTTATATCAGTTATACAGTTAGATATACATGGACATTAGATGCCAAATTAAATTCTTTATAAAAAATGGGTGGTATTTTGTTTTTATTTCAATGTACGGTTCCGAAGTCCTCTAAATTCGAATACACTTGCCTTTGGTTACGCTCGCTTAAAGACCCAATATGGCGGATCCATAAGTAGCATTCGTGACTTGACCTCCCTAGACAGACCTTGCATGGTACCTGTCCATTGCACTGCCATCTTGTGTTGTACCCATGAACTATGAGTGTCATGCTTTCCAGGACATATATATATGACCATTACATGGTAGCACCAAGTAAATATGAGGGACAAAAATAGTTGCCATGGCTTATCCCCTAACCCTCATACATACAAGAATTTTTAAAAAGTTGTGAACTAAAATGAAGCATAAGAAAAGAATGAAATATGGCTGTTTTGTGTAAAAAGAAATGTGTGTTTGATGTTGGCACAAAGTAACTTTGAGTACTATAACTGAACAATTAGTGATAAAATACTATTTCTTTTCTTCCAGTTGGCTCACCACGGAGAAATCCTCTGTTGAGGGAAATTTTCAGTACCAGTACGCAGTCACCATTGTATCAACGAGCCTGGAAGAAAGTCGGTGATTTCTTCAAATAAGAATGTTCAGCAGAATGTGAAGATAATCATTCAACACCCTTCATGTTAAATATTACGAGGATAGAGTGAGAATATTTGTTACTTTGTACTTGCAGAATGTTATTACTTATGAATCTAAATACCTTGACTGAACATTTCATTTGTTGAAAATGTAAAATGTAAACATTTATAGACTTGAGAAAGTGTGTATTTATTTCAGAAAACTGTGTGCAAAGGAATGCAAAGTAAATTTTAAGTATGTTTGTCAGGCTTCTATAATGCCAATATGGGACAATATTGCCAATCTATGGGAAATATCCCACATCAAGGGGGAAAGTAAAAAATCAACATACTGCTAGTTGACCAATACAAAGTGATTATTGAGAGATGAAATTCATTTCCAAACTTTATGAAGACTTACAGTGCAAGAAGTATATATTGTTTGATTGGTTTAAGGCAGTAATGGTGAAAATGATGAAGGGTAAAAATAAATAAATAAATTAATTAAATAAATAAATGAAAAATAAATAAAGAGTAAGACTGTAAGAGAATCATATCAGGAAATAATTGAACAGTCTAACATAAAATTGCAGGTGAGGGTGATTACTGATTATGAATTGAAGATTATGAAAAGGAAGAAATAACTCACTGCAAAACTGTTGCCTACCGTTATGCATTCCGGTTCTGTATTGTTACCAGTAAAATTTTAATTGCATTTTTATGATTGTATCTGTGATTTTTAAAAATGTAAGATGGGTTTTCTGTAGGGTTTTTTCATCCAATTCCATTATTGTTTTATAGTTCTGAGAATTTTTCTCTCTTTTTTTCTTTTCTTTGACAAGTTTTATTGGTGATCTGCCATCAGTTATTAGAATTTTGGATGTACATACATACATATCCCACATCATTCCATTTTAAGCGATGGGTCGGTGAACGAGGCTTCTCCACCAGTTCCGGTCTCTGAACTTCTCTCCTTCTTTGATGCTTTCCAAAGTATGTCCTCGCTGTTCAGTGTCAATCTTCACCATGTCCTTGTACCTAGTCTTGGCCGCCCTCTTGGTCTTTTGTCTTCATGTTTCAGATAATACATTTGTTTTAGTAATCTGTTATCTCCCATGCGTCGCATATGTCTGTACTTTCTCAGTCGCTGCGATGTTATTCTGTCCTGCAGTTTTACAACTTGAGTCTGCTTGTGGATTTCCTCACTGCGGACTCTGTCCCTCCGTGTTTTACCAATCATGCTATGGAAAAATCTCATTTCTGCTGCCTGAATTCTACTGACATCTTTATTTCTCATGGTCCATGTTTCGCAACCATAGGTCAGGATTGGTACATAATAGGTTTCATATATGACTCTCTTACATTTTGTTGGTATTTTCTTGTTCCATGTTATGTCTTTAACTATTTTATAGAAGTTGCTACCTGTACGAATTCTGCAGGAAATTTCCTTGTCTATATAACCAGTATCAGAGATAACACTTCCAAGATATTTGAATTGATGGTTCATCTGTAGCTGTTTCCCCTCCATTTCAGTGTGTCCCATTGGTTGTCTGTATCCCTTCATGACCTTAACCTCACTTTTCTCTTGGCTGAAAATAACTCCATATTCTTTAGCAGCTTCTGTCCAGGAGTTTATTTGTTCTTGAAGGTCTTCTTTAGAGTCTTCCCACAAGCATATATCGTCAGCAAACAAGATAACTTTCATTTTCTTACCTTCAGTGGTTTGGTGAACTTTGAATCTCATTCATCACAGTGATGAAAAGAAGAGGAGACAAAAGACCACCCTGTCTTAACCCATATTTTATATCCAAGGTTTCAGTCATTCCTACAGGTGTTTTGACTTTACTGCGGGTATCTTCATACAAATTCTTGATCCTGTGTATCATGTCATCCTGTATCCCAATTTTCTTCAGTGTTTCCCACACCTTCCCTCTGTTCACAGCATCAAATGCTTTCATGATATCCAGAAAGGCTAACCACAAATGTCTGTTGTGTTCATAGTATTTTTTCATTAATTGCGGATGGTAAAGATTAAATTAGTTGTTGATCTCCTCTTCCTGAATCCATACTGTTCTTTGAAGAGGTTCTCTTCAATAAGGGGTCTGATTTTATGCTCTATAATTCTTTCATAAAGTTTACCAACTTGAGATGTCAAAGTGATGCCTCTATTGGATGTGTAAAGTTATTATTAGAGGAGAAGAGCTAAACAGGGATCCCTGTCCTTTAAGCAGACCACCTTTTTTTGCCTCTATGAGTCTGTTGGTGACTGCCTTAAGTCTCTTAATATCACTTTTCATCCTCAAGATGGCACTGGTTGGTTTTCCTCTTTCTGTTGGGGTTGTAATGAACCATTGTCAGTTATTCACTGAGGAATTATTTTTGCAGTACTGGAAAGGAACTACATTTATAACTGAAGTAAAATGTAAGTTGTGTTCTTATTCATTTCATTAAAATTTATAAAGAATGGGCTTTATTATATATATATTCCTTGATATCATATTGTACAAACAGCTTTGCTGATATTCATGTAAATGACTTCACATGCAGTGTCCTAACAGGAGATAAAATGGGAGGGGGTGTTTATTCTGGTGAAGGATACTTATTGTTCACATGAATGGTTTACCGATGAAAGGGATGAAATATTAGGGATAAAATTAGTTTGTGATAATATGAAGGAGGTGGGAATTATAGGAACATATAGGCCTGGAAGAGAGGAAAGAGACATGGAAATATTTGAGAAAATAATAGATTATACTCATAAAAACAATAATAATGATATGGTAATGATTGGGGGAGATGTAAACTTGCCTGAAGTTGAATGGAATGGAGCTGCAAGTGAAGCCCGTGAACAGAAACTGGCAAATAAGTTAATTTGGGAGGGAGGATTTACACAAGTAGTACAAGAACAGATTCATCTTAATAACTTGCTAGATGTATTCTTGGTTAAACCATGGGAAATTGTTGATAAAACTGAGGTAATTGAAGGAATAGGTGACCATAAGGCTGTAATAATGGATGTAGGACTCATACCAAAAATGCTTAATAAGAGGGTCACACAAGACAAGAAATTATACAGAAAAACTAAAGTTTATGAATTTGGGACTTACCTTAAATCACAATTCAGTTGTTGGATACACTTTGGGCTAAATTTAAAGGAATCATTTGGGAAGGAAAGAAGAGATTTGTACCTGTTAAGAAGGGTAAAATGACCTCAGACCCTGTTTATTATACAAGGGAAATAAGAAAATTAAAAAGAAAATATAGAATAGTAAACAGGAAAATCAAAGAGGGTAGGGAGAATAGAAAAACTAGAAAACAGCTAATGAGGGAATTTAATAGAGTGAAAAAGGAAGCAAAAGAGAATTATATGAATGGCATACTTCAAGAGGGTAATGACCACAAAGGGAAACACTATTTAACAGATACTGAGAAAACAAATCTATTTATTAGGGAATTCAGAGATTCAATAGAAGATTGTCAGGAGTTGGAAACTGTAACAGAAGATAGAGAGGGAGAGACACAGGGAAACAAGAAGCTTCATCATCATCATCATCCTAAACCATCTCCAGTTTCCCGGGTGTGGTATATGAGCCTCCTCCATCTCATCGTGTCCTTGTACCATTCTTCCTCCACCAACTTGTCCCAATCATGACCTCTCAGCAGTACATCGTTATTAACTAAATCTATCCATTTCCTTTGTGGCCTTCCCACGGGTCGTCTTCCTTCTACTTTTCTGTCATATTCCTTCCTTGCAGTTCTGTTTACTGGCATCCTCTTCATGTGACCAAACCACTTCAGTCTTGATATCTGAATCTTATTGAGGAGAGAATCATCTATTCCTACTTCTTCTCTAATTTTCTCATTCCTAATCTTGTCTTACCTGGTTTTCTGGATCACAATGCGTAGGAATTTCATTTCAGCTGCCTGAAGTTTGGAATTATCTCTATTGGTCAGTGTTGTGGTTTCGAGACTGTATGTAAGAATTGGTGTATAATAGGACTTGTACAATGTCATTTTTGTTTTCATGGGTATTTGCTCATCCCACAGCAGGTGTTTTACCTGGTGGTAAAATTGTGTTGCCTTATTGATTCGATTGTTCACCTCGTGTTTTGCTAGGTTGTCATTTGATATAACGCTATCCAAGTATTTGAAAACTGGAACGCTGTCCAGTTGGGCTTCATTTAACATGACTATTGGTTCTGCTCCTTCCCCATACACTTTCATCACCACCGTTTTGGTCTTGCTGATGTTTAAACCATATTTCTTAAACTCCTCATTCCAGCTTTGCATTCTCTCTCCCAATTCCTCTTCTGAGTCACTCCAGATTGCAACATCATCTTCAAATGTGAAGGCTTTGATATCTCCATGTTCTTTCCTTTTAATAGATTTCATTACTACATCCATTACAATAATAAATAGAAGTGGTGACAATGAGCTGCCCTGCTGCACTCCTCTCTTTGTTTCAAACCAGTCCGACAAACCACATCCTACTTGAATACAGCTTCTATTCTCACTATGCAACATTTTCACTTTGTCTATGAGGCTGTCTCGCACTTGAAGTTCTTTCATGCATTGCCAAATTCTTTCCCTTGGTACACTGTCGTATGCTTACTCAGTGTCCAAAAATATTAGAAATAAAGGCTTGTTCTTCTCCCAGTATTTTTCCATTAGCATCCTAATTGCAAATATAAGGTCTGTAGTAGACCTTCCTGGTCTGAAACCATACTGCTCTTCTTCCAAAATTGGTTCAACAATATCTCTGATTCTGGTCTCTATTATTTTTTCCAATATTTTCAGGACATGAGACAGTAGTGTGATTTCACGGTAATTAGTACATTTTCGTCGGCTTTCTTTCTTGAACAGATGTACAATGATGCCCATCTTTCAGTCCTCAGGAATAGTATTTTCCTCCCATATCTTGTTGAGCAGTCTGTAGAGCCACTGGATTCCTGGAATTCCTGCTGCTTTCAGCATATCTGCACTTAGTTCATCTATGCCCACTGCCTTTCCTTTCTTCATGCTCTTGAGCGCATTTTCAACCTCAAGCCATGTAACTGGTGGTTTAGTTGTGGTTCCTCGACTTGACTCTCCTCTGTCCGTTGTTATGTTTTCTGTATCTCCATTCAGCAGCTTTTCGAAATAGATCTTGAGTTCTTGTTTAATTTCTCCCTCTTCTTGTGCCAGAGTTCCATCATCACGTTGTATTGCTTTTATGGTCTCTTGATCCCTTCGCTTGTTTTTCACTACTTTGTATAGCAATTTCATATTTCTTCTACTGTCCTCTTCCAGTTTGTCTGCAAACTCATTCCATTTCTTCTCTTTTTCTTCCCTTACAATGTTCTTTACAGCAAGTTTCTTGTTCCTGTATACTCATTGAAGTCTTTGTATTTCTTGTTCATTTCGTTCTTGTCACTGTTTTTGTTTTTCCTTCTCCAGTGCCTTCTTTATTTGGTTTCTTTCTTTCAGTGCTGTTTTCACTCTATCGTTCCACCATGGTGTCTCCTTTTTTCTTTTGACAGAACTTGTAACTCCACATAGGTTTTTGGCTTCTCCCACAAAGGTGTCTTTGAAGGCCTTCCACTCTTCATTAATGCTGGTTACTTCACCCTTCGGCAAACTCTGTTGAATCCTTAGTTTGTATTCTTCCTTTATTTGGACTTCTTGCAACTTCCAAGTTTTAACCCTTGGTTTTTTTCATAATAATTTTCTGCGTTTCGTTAGCCTTATGTTTGAAGTCTACTACCAACAATCTGTGGTCACTGTCCATGCTTTCACTAGGGATGACCTTTACATCTCTGATGTACCTGCCACCATCTTTATTCGTGATTACGTAGTCAATCAATGTTCTATACTGGCCATCCCAACTGTACCTTGTTATTCTGTGACTGTTTCTTTTTTTTTTTTTTGAAGAATGTATTTTTGATTATAAGATCATTTCTTCTGCACAGATCTAATAGTTATTCTCCTTCTGGGTTCCCTTGTCCAAATCCATGTGGACCAATGATGTTCTCGTACCCAAGTCTCTCTACCCCAACTTGCGCATTTAGATTTCCAATAATAATAATATTTTCCTCATTAACTGTATCTTCCAGGTCTTGCGCCGAAATTTCTCTTTGTCTTCTTCACTGCAGCCTGTCTGTGGGGCATACACTTGTATGATGGTGTACTTAGTGTTCTCCAGTTTCATGAACATTTTAATGATTCTGTCACTTTTGCAGATAACTTCAGCTGTAGCATCAGTCCCTTCGTTAATTAAGAATCCAACACCATTTTTCGCTACCTTCTCCTGTCCACTCCAGTATAATTTATATCCTCCACGAAGTGTCTTACTTCCAATCCCTTTCCATTTGGTCTCACTTAATCCCAATATTGATATTTTTCTTCTATCCATCATGTCTAGGAGTTCTTCTACCATTCCAGTTAATGATAGAATGTTCATAGTTCCAGTTCGGTATTTGGGTCTCTTTTTTATTTGGGGATTCCTTTCAGAACATTGTATAACATCAGCTTTACGGTCATCATACTTTACAATTGTCTGAGAGGACGTGTCAGTCCGGTGTATAATCTTCTTTCCGAGGCTCTTTTTCGTATTGAAAGCGACTGTACTCAGTACTCTCCTGCTGAGTTGCTAGGCCTAACGCATAAGAGGATTTTCTTTCAGGGTTTACTCCCTTAGCCTTTGAGGATGCCTTCCTTGTCCTACAAGGCAGTAGGTTCCATCTGTACACCCCAGAAGGATGGGTTGCTCTTCCGCCATCCCCACTGTACCGAAGTCCATCTTCTCTGCCATAGATGCCGTTGAGGAGTAGTACATAGTGCCTTATTTAAAATTTCTCTTTGACTATGTCATAAATAATAGTGTAATACCAAAGGAATGGAAGGAATCTATAATAATACCAATTTATAAAGGAAAGGGTGATAAAAGGAAACCAGGTAACTACACACCAATCAGCCTGACCAGTATAGTTTGTAAAATACTGGAGAGTTTAATATCAAAGTACATCAGAGGGATATGTGATGATAAAAATTGGTTCGTGGGGAGGCAGTATGGATTTAGAAAGAAATTTTCTTGTGAGGCACAACTGGTGGGATTTCAGCAGGACATATCAGATCAGTTGGATTCAGGAGGCCAGTTAGATTGCATAGCCATAGATCTTTCCAAAGCTTTTGATAGAGTGGAACATGGAATATTATTAAAGAAATTGGAGGGAGTAGGATTGGACATTAGGGTTATACGTTGGATAAAAACATTTCTGAATTCAAGGGTTCAGAACGTCAAAGTAGGAAATAATATATCACAGGAAGAGAAAGTCTGGAAGGGTATTGCACCGGGTAGTATAATCGGGCCGTTACTTTTCTTAATATACGCAAATGATTTAGGGAACAATATAACATCAAAAATAAGACTGTATGTAGATGACATAATTGTTTATAAGGAAATAAATAACATGAAGGATTGTTCAGAATTACAAAGGGACCTTGAGAGTATCCAACAATGGGTTGAAGAAAATAATATGAAGGTTAATGGAGGCAAATCAACTGTTACAACATTTACAAACAGGAGCTTTAAAACTGAATTTGAATATACTTTGGATGAGGTAGTTATCCCAAAAGATGGCAAGTGCAAATACTTAGGTGTGAGATTTGAAAGTAATTTGCACTGGAAGGGTCATGTGGATGACATTGTTGGGAAAGCATACAGATCATTACATGTCATAATGAGGCTGCTTAAAGGATGCAACAAAGAATTAAAAGAAAAAAGTTACTTAAGTATGATTCGTCCATTATTGGAATATGCAAACAGTGTTCAGGATCCTCACCAAGAATACCTAATAAAAGAACTAGATGGTGTGCAGAGGAAAACAGCAAGATTTGTAACAGGGGATTTCAGGAGAAAAAGTAGTGTATTAGGAATGTTAGAGGAACTTGGGTGGGAAACTTTAAGTAAGAGAAGAGAGAAAACTAGACTTATAGGATTATATAGAGCCTATACAGGACAAGAAGCATGGGGAGAAATCCGTGAGAGGCTTCAGTTGGAAAATAATTATATTGGCAGAACTGACCATAAGTATAAAATTAGAAGGAATTTTAGCAGAAGCGATTGAGGTAAATTTTCATTCATTCGGAAGGGCGTGAAGGAGTGGAACAGTTTATCAGGGGTAGTGTTTGATCCTTTTCCAAAATCTGTACAGATATTCAAGAAGAGAATAAACAGCAACAGAGAAAATAAATGAAATGTTAGAGGGCATTCAACCAGTGCAGATTATTGTAAATAAAAAACGTGTGTGAATAAATTAATTCCATCCCCTGGTCTATGGAGTTTGGACAGCCGAAGTAGGGGATTGCCTGTAGGGGTGAAGTACAGTGGGGACTTCGAGGGCCCTGGGACCACTATGGTAGCTGTGAAGGCCCTTCAGGAACTCTGAAAAGTGGTGGCAAAAGGGGCTCTGGTTAAGACGCAGCAGGTCGTTATGCCACTTAGGTTCCAAAATGGGTTAAAAAAATAAGTAAGTTAATGCAATGTAAATTTTAATCTTATACCAGTTGTATAGTATTATTTGAAGTAATTCCACATACTGTATATGAGTTGACTATGTTTGTAAGTACAGGAGATATTATAAGTAGAATTTTGTAAACAATATAAATTTATTAAGGATGAACTGTGTGTTTAATAGAAAAAATTGTTAGCATAAACTGTATAACATTGTATTCTAGGAAAATTTTCTTCTTCTCTTGTTAATTTAAAATTTAGTACTTGACAATAATGTATTTTAGTGTACCATTTGCCACCGAGGTAGACACCTCCTTTGCAAATAAAGAGATTTTGATTTGATTTGACTGATTTGAACTAGGACCTCCCGTCCCACTGCACGGTTATGGTAGGATCTCAGAGACTGGATTGAATAGCATTATATTCAAACATGAAAATAAGAGGAACTGGTGAACTTTGTGATGAATATTGACATAATATTATCCCCTCAACTGATCAAATTATTATTATTATTATTATTATTATTATTATTATTATTATTATTATTATTATTATTATTATTATGATTATGATTATTATTATTATTATTATTATTATTATTATTATTATTATTATTATTATTATTATTATTATTATTATTATTATTATTATTATTATTATTGATGAAAAAAGAGAGAATTAAAGGAAAGTGCCATAGGGTAAGGAAAGTCTAGGCTGAGCTGAAACAAATAGGATGTGGTTGAAGCAATAATTGAAAGTGTTTGGTGTCCCTAAAACTATGCTGATAAGACTATCAAATAAGAAATATGGGAATCCAACTCAAGCAGCTGCAAGTAAAGTAGTTCGATCCACAGTTTTTTATAAAGACTTGGGAGAAAAAATGCTGCAGTATTGTTTATCGATGGAGGCAACTTTCTTTGGTCTGACCTATGGAGACTTACGCAGTATCGCCTTTCAACTAGTCACCCTAAACAACACATCACATCTATTTGGAATACTGTAGCTGGAAAGAAGTGGTGCCACAAAACCCTTCTTCCAATAAGGAAACTTACTGGAATTTTTCACTCAAGCCATTGGTTTCAATAAGGAGAATAATTTGACATTCCACAGTGCGAGTTCAAAAATCACTCCTACCTGTCTGAGTGAATCTACAACATAAGATGAAAGCTGACTCACAATTATGGTGGTGACCAAAAAGGCTGAAGTCACTGGATTGAGAAGAAAGTGACGGATTGCATCACTGACTTCAGCTGAGAGGGCAGCAGTCGCTGATCACTATCATAGTTTCCATGAGTGACAGTGGTCATTTTGTGCTGCCTATGGTCATATTCCTGCCAGCCTCGTGGTTTAGGGGTAGCATGCCTGCTTCTTACCTGCAGGCCCCGGGTTCGATTACCTGGACCTGAGGGCTGGTTCGAGGTCCACTCAGCCTACGTGATCAGAATTGAGGAGCTATCTGACAGTGAGATAGCGGCCCTGGTCTAGAAAGCCAAGAATAACAGCCGAGAAGATTTGTCATGCTGACCACACGGCAGCTCGTAATCTGCAAGCCTTCAGGCTGAGCAGCAGTCTCTTGGTAGGCCCACGTCCTTCAAGGGCTGTAGTGACATGGGGTTTGGTTGTGGTTTTATTTTATGGTCATATTCCTGCAGAAGAACATATACCAGCAGCTTTCTTGAGGAGTTCCTGATGGAACAAAAGTTGCTGTTCATCCTTCAGGTTGGGTACCAGCAAATTTGTTGACCCAGTAGTTCCAATATTGTTTTGCAAAAGTCCAATGCCATAGAAGAACTTCTGGTTTTGCTCATCTTTGATAGCTACTACTTCCATACCAAGAATCTGGAAGTAATTGACATTGCAAGAAGAAACCATGTCACCATTTTATCATTGCCTTCTCATTCTATGAATTAATTTCCCAACCCAGCACATCCTACCATACCAGCTCTCTCCAAATTACTCCTGTGCCAACTGTAAGGAGGAGAGGAACAAACAGAGGAAGACAAGCTGCTGTCATCACTTCTTCACCTTATAAAATTGAATTAGCTGTATCACATATACAGAACACAACAAGCTTGACTCCTCAGCAAAGTGGGAAGAGAGGACCAGGTCATGGTCATGGGTGAGGCAAAGGTCAAAGTCATGGTCCTAATGACCAAAGTCCTTGATGTGAGGATGATCCAAGATCCTTTTTGTGGAAGACGAATAAGGGGTGTATAAAGTCTCTGAATTATGTTTCTTCATCTGCAAGTGAAACAGGCAGTGATAACATCACAGAACAGATGTATTCAGAGCACAAACATGAGGAGTTACCAACAACATGACAAAACAAATCGAATATCACATGTAATATCTTGATGTATTAGAGAACTATTATAAAGGAATGGTTACAGAAATGCGATGCAGTATTACACAACAGGAATATCATCCCACATTATGAAATACACACATAGAACAAAACATATGTTTCTCAACCAACGTACTTAAGAAAATAGTAGGAAAATACAGGTGAAGGTTGCGAACAGGAATGAAAGGTCCAGGTGAAAATATATTACACAGAACATACAGAATATGCGTGAAAGAAAAGTTATCTACAAGTTACAAAAGGGTAAAACCATGCTGTAGGAAAGGAGCAAACTTGAGAACATTGGCCTGTATGATTCTTGAAGTAATTTCTAGAAAGCATTGTACATTGCACAGATATATGAAAGCCAAATAGAATGCCAGGTTAACAGTCAAAGGAGATCTTCACAGTAAAATATATAAGCAGTATTGAAGTACAGAGGTTTTGGAAATATTGACGGAAGAAAGTCCAATTACTAATGTTCAAGTAGCATTACAAGTGGAAGGAATTAGAAATTGGCTAGTTCTCATATCGATTATCTGAATAAGTACAATCACTGGAGAATATTTAGTCACATGAATGTGTAGCGCACCTCATGGTGCAATCAAAAAGTTCCATGCTGGCGTGGAAAGGTTCAGAAAATAAGTAGAAATTTATATCAGTATGATAACCATGGCCCTGTCTCTCCAACTGTCAAAGAACATCCCTCAAATAGTAGGCTGATAGAGCCAGCTTATATAGGCGCATGGAAAGAGGAGAGGCAGAGGGGAAATTATGATGCACTTGCGCATATAGATGGCGAAGAACATGCTGGAACTTAGGGGTAGAGTCTGGCACCGATGACGTCATCCAGGTTTGATGCAGGTAATCGACTGACAATAGTCCCATAGCTGTGGCAGTGTGCAGATATCAAATGCTGGGATGAAAGCAGCGGAATGATGAATACGGCAACGATGAGTTGACAATGTTACAATGTTTTGCAACCAAAGAATTTCAGAAAATGTGAGAGGCAAAATTCTGCTCCACTGTGTAATGTGCAGCTTGTGCACCCATAATGATTACACTGGTGCAGATAATGACATCTACAGTTGTGACTTTGCAAATAGGTCCCAGAACACTGTTAGGTGTGTTAATGCACTCTCAAGGGATTTCCTTGACATTAAGTTGAAAAATAAATATGTGGAAATGAATGACATTTTGCACCTTAACTCACTCAGTGCCTAGCATTTTAAAACTAGCGTGCTGGCAGTGCCAAATACGTCGATTGACATTTAAGTGCATATGTTCAAATAGTTGATTGTAGCTCCCACAGATGTCACCCAAATGAAGGATCACTGTATCGACCAAAAAACATGCTAACCACATTCCTTAGTAAAGTAACTTCCTGTTGACACCCAAACACTTGCTACCTTCTCTTGTTGAGTAACTGCGTGTTTGTTCTCAGTTATTGTCATAGCGCTCTTGTGAAATGGTCTGTAAATCATACAAAAGTGCATATTACTTGCAGGAAAGCAATATACGGGGTATGTTAGAAGAAGTGTATGCTGATTGTGAGACAGAAAATTGATTTTGTGTCTTGCGTGGATGAAAGTGATAGCGATTCATCTGATGAAGTCGCGAGTGCTGAACCTGATGAGGTAGGTCCAGCAATATTTAACAATTTATTTTCGAAAGATATATCTGGTGTTGATTCAGATGACTGGTTAGACATAAATCAAACTGGACACATGCCCAATTATTCGAAGAACGCAGGTATGAGGGATGAATCTCGCATGGCATACTTCATGTTGTTTTTCACGCCAGCATTTCTGTCATTTCTCGTAACAGAAACTAACTGATATGCAGAACAATTTTTGAGCACAGTAGCAAGACCATTTACTAAATACTACAGGTATGATAATTGGCAGCCTGTTACTTTGGATAATATGAGAAATTTTTTAGGACTGAATGATGACCAGTCAACCACACCTTACTATTCATTATACTATTTCCCTTCTTTGACATGCATCGTGCCTTGCGATCTATTGTATTGGCTCAGTATGGCTGATCATCCAAAGAGTATGTCTGCATTATCAAACAACTCATCTCTGTGTAGGCAGATGGTGACTCTCCCTCTCAGATTCGTGATTATTTCTGCCTAGTCTTGTCCTTTTTATCTGCCCTCTTGTTTATTCTTGTTCAGTTTAAAAAAGGAAATGGCAACTGAGGTTTCTGACATGGCTTTTCTATCCTATAAAAGATACTTTAACCGTTGTGAATATGGTATTTTGAAACTCTCGGGCCTTTCGAGAGACCTCTTATTCTTATTATCCATCAGGTAATTATTTTCTTTTACTTATTATTTTGCTATTTTTGGTCCTACCAAGACTTGCCATGGTTGTCTTTAAGTATTTTCTGGGGTTATATATTTGTTCTACTTTAATATTATTGCAGACTTGTTTCTCATTGATCTTATATTCTCGTATGTCTGCCAATTTTTATGTTCTGTTCGGAAACCAAGGGCAGTGTAGATCCCATTATGTTTTCTACTCAGTTTGATTGGTTCGTGTGTATGTATACATGTGTGGAGAGCTAATTTGTATACGCATGGGCATTCTATATTTTGCTCCATTCTGACACCCTTTGGTGTTTTCTTGCTTGTCCACCCTGTACTACTTCATGTCCACTCTTGGTGTATGGTATGGATGTGTACTCATAACGAGGGTTTTGACTGTGTGATACGTTGTTACTGGTGTTGTGCATGTTTTCCCTGTTGTCTTGGTTCTGTGTTTGTTTTACAAGACCAGATTGATTGTTTTGATTATAGTTGTTATGAAATATTAAGGCATGCTTTACTGGCTTGTCCCTTCGCCCTGCATTTCTGTGTGTTGGTCTCTATGTGTATTCGTATGAATTAGTTTGATATCTGGATCTACATTGTTTCGTTTTTGCTTTTTGTGTCCGATTTCCAGTATCTTTTGTTATTTCATTCTTGTTTCTGGCTTCCCAAGTCATTCTCTTGTTTTATTTTTGGCTCTGCCATCTTTTAACTTCATTTGTGTATTTTGAAGGTAACCAGGAAAATTTCGTATTTGTTATGTTTTCTCCATGCATACTTCCTTGCCTCGCCCACCTGCCCTTGCCTTACTTCTTATCTGATAATGTTTTCTTTGTACCTGAAGGATAATAGATTTCTTCTTTTGGAATTGTTGTTGCTACAAAAAAAAACAGGGGAGGTAATGTAGTAAAAAGGAGGAAGACACTTTGATTGAAGGTCATGTCATTGGCCCAAAATATAAAAGGGTAATACTCTAATACCTTTTTGTAATAGCCCTTTTGTGCATGAGAGAGGCGACTTCCTAATTCAGTGGCATTCTTATTTCATTCTGATGATATTGTAAAAAAAAAAATATTTGTATTCTTTTCTTCCCTATTATGAGGGTAAGGCAATTTTTATTATGTGTTTCCTTTTCATTTGAATAAACTCCCTTTTATTTAAGATTATCACTGTCTTAATATATGTGAATCGATTTTAGTGTTGCTTCCTATAGGGCCTACTTGGTCTATTGGTATTGGAAGTCAAGTTCAGCTACTGACCGTTTCTTGTCAGTTTCGATAATGATTTACTTTTATCGTCCCTCTGCATCACTTTGCTACCTCTATTTATGTGTGTGTGTGTGTGTGTGTAGAGGAGGGGATTGAGTGACCAGTATCATAAAAAAGCCAAGTTAGAAAGTATTGGACAACAAATATGTTTGCTACTCTCATATTCAGTGAAGTTATGCCTAGAAATCGCTTTCAGCTCATTTTAAAATATTTACATTTTCATAATAATGAGGAGAAGACCATTGGAGATAGACTATATGAAGTTAGACCTCTTATCGATCATTTCTGTTCTTTGTTCAAAAGAAAAGCCAGTTGGAAGTGCGTTACGAGTAGTTCGCTTCAAAACTCTACAGAAAAGATGAGTTCCAAGGAAAATAACTCTGAAGTCGCTGTAGATAAAGTTACGGAAAACAACGAAAAAGCAGGTGGAGATGCGAAAGCAAAAGTTAAAGGTACGAAAAGGCCAGCAGAGACCAAAAGCGAAGATGTAAAGAAAGAAAAAAAGAGGAAAATGGAGAAGAGGAAGATTTAGAGGTTGAAGAAGATGTAGAAGAGAGGAAGAGGAAGAGGAGGAAGATCTACCGGAAGGTGAGAAGGATATTGATCAAGGGGAAGGTAAGATATTATGTCCTCCATTGTGAAACTTGTGGTCAGGTTTGTTATTCTAGTATTCCATGGCAGGTTGTTCTTTGGCTCCATGCCTTTCACAGCCCTTTAACATTTTCTTTACAGAACTCAATAGCTGCAGTCGCTTAAGTGCGGCCAGTATTCGGGAGATAGTGGGTTCGAATCCCACTGTCAGCAGCCCTAAAAATATGTTTTTGTATGGTTTCCCATTTTCACACCAGGCAGATGCTGAGGCTGTAAAGGCCATGACCACCTCCTCACTCCTAGCCCTTTCTTGTCGCCATAAGACCTATCTATCTGTGTCAGTGCGATGTAAAGAAACTTGTAAAAAAAAAAAAATCCTTTGTTCAAAACTGTGTATGTACCTGGTCAGAACCTTGTCTTGAATGAAGGAGTGCTTGCTTGGAGGGGAATAAACTTGTGAAAATTTGGATTATATAATTCCACCTTTACAATACTGCAAGTGTCTTTATTAAAAAGACTACATTAAATAACATTCATGATACATGTTTCGTCCTCTTATGGGACATCTTCAGTCACAAATACAAAACATTAAAAATAAGTCAAGGACACGTTGAATTGAGTAGATAAAAAGTCTTAGTATCATGTGACGCGGCGTGGTGGCGTCTTGTAAATCAATATTAAAATGGTGCGGCGTGAACATGATGTGAAACATGAAGTCCAATAAAATCATAAGTTAAAAATGTTGTTCAAAACGTCGAATTGTCAATTATAAAACACAGTAAGTGGCTGTGCGAATAAAATTATGTGCCTATAGTACAAAAACAGTGTTGAGGTGATGCCACATTACAACAGCTTTCTTGATTAGGAGGTGGAGTTATACTGGTGATACAAGTTGAAACTGATAGTGTGTTGACAATAGGGGCCTAAAAAGAAAAAGATATATGAATGAACTAAAGAAATAAAATTCAATTGAAATGTAAACTAAGTGCCCATCCAGTCACTCACCTCCTTGCCCGTCCTACATCGACCACTCCACCTCAAGTGCTAAAGCTAACCTGAGTGACGTCCTTGAGGACTGACCGTGAGGGGAGGTTGAGGGGAGTTTGATGTAAGGGGAGAGGCGTGAGGTAAAGCATTACTCACGCGCCTTCGTGAAAAGAATTTCTTGATTAACTCCTCGACAAGTATATTAATGTCCTCCGATATCTCATTAAGATTATAAATCGGGTTGCATTTTTGATCAATATTTATAAAAATGTTTTCTAAAATATTCAATAGATTACCTTTCTTACATAAATGGAGAATTTGAAGGTCTTGTTGTATGCCCGTGAATGAATGATTAGTATCGTCCATATGAGACCGAATGCTGAGAATCTGCCGTACTTTGATGCATTAACATGTTCACCATACCTTATATTAAAATTGCGGCCTGTTTGTCCGATATAACTGGCGGAACACTGCTGGCACTTTAATTTGTAAACACCTGATTTCTGAAATTTGCTACTGCCGCTGTTGATAGTTGTTGATTGAAGAAAAGATGAGCGTTGTTATTGGTTGTTTTAAAAGAAAGCAATTGTCGAGGAGTTAATCAAGAAATTCTTTTCACGAAGGCGCGTGAGTAATGCTTTACCTCACGCCTCTCCCCTTACATCAAACTCCCCTCAACCTCCCCTCACGGTCAGTCCTCAACGACCTTCAAGGACGTCACTCAGTTAGCTTTAGCACTTGAGGTGGAGTGGTCGATGTAGGACGGGCAAGGAGGTGAGTGACTGGATGGGCACTTAGTTTACATTTCAATTGAATTTTATTTCCTTAGTTCATTCATATATCTTTTTCTTTTTAGGCCCCTATTGTCAACACACTATCAGTTTCAACTTGTATCACCAGGATAACTCCACCTCCTAATCAAGAAAGCTGTTGTAATGTGGCATCACCTCAACACTGTTTTTGTACTATAGGCACATAATTTTATTCGCACAGCCACTTACTGTGTTTTATAATTGACAATTCGACGTTTTGAACAACATTTTTAACTTATGATTTTATTGGACTTCATGTTTCACATCATGTTCATGTCGCACCATTTTAATATTGATTGACAAGACGCCACCACGCCGCGTCACATGATACTAAGACTTTTTATCTACTCAATTCAACGTGTCCTTGCCTTATTTTTAATGTTTTGTATTTGTGACTGAAGATGTCCCATAAGAGGACGAAACATGTATCATGAATGTTATTTAATGTAGTCTTTTTAATAAAGACACTTGCAGTATTGTAAAGGTGGAATTATATAATCCAAATTTTCACAAGTTGATACTTTGACAATACGGGCTCTAACATGAAGTTTATTACGTGTAATGGAGGGGAATACTCATATTTCAGGTGTATAATCCAGAAAAACTTGCGAAGTATGGGATAATGGTAAGATTGGTGTGTGACAGTGTTACAGGATATACTGTACATGTAGTTTAGAAATTTATTGTGGTCAAAATGGGAGTCTTATCGAAATTATGAACAATCTTTTATAACCATTTTTAGGATTGGGCCACATTGTGTACATGGATAACTTTTACATTAATGTTAAGCCTTCAAAATTATTACAAAAGATAGGTTTTGGGGTAATTGGTACTATGTAAAAGAATCGCTATAACCCAAAGAAAATGAAACATAACACAGACACACTGAAGAAGGGGAAAATCATGTTCAGGAGTAATGGTAATATTCTTTTACAGTCCTGGCTAGAGAAGCGAATTGTAAACATGATATCCTCAGTACATTCTGTTCAAATGGTTGAAATACATAATAGGAGGCAACCTGAACAGTGCATGATAAAACCAGAATCTGTAGCTGACTACAATCAATTCATGCATGGGGTTGACACTGCAGGAAAATCTTGAAGTGGACAAAAAAAAAAAAAAAAATTTTTTTTTTTTACCTCCTTTGTACAGTCTGTAAATCTCTGCTCAAATAGCATAATCCCAAAAGTACTTATTCCTACTGAACATTGTTCAGAGTATGATACAGGTATGATACAGACTCCTTCTCTACGGAGTATCCCGGATAACTTCAATCTTCCAGGTCTAAGCAAGCCCCCAAAAGTGATCCCGTTACCAGAATGGATGGTAACATTAAAAAGCATACATTAGCAAATATTCCTGCAACATCCAAGAAGGAGAAGACCTTCAGAGACTGCAGAGTCTGCAAGAAGAAGAATGTTAGGAGCTCTACATTGTTGCTTTGCACTTTTGTGGAATATTCTACTGCATTCAGAAGACTGTTTCATGCGATACAACATTACTGAAGGTAACTTGAAAGTTTCATGCTATTATGTATGCTACTTTTCTTTGTATGCACTTTTATTTGCAATTATGTCAAACCAGTTCACCTCCCTTAGAAATGTCTGGCACAGGGCATTTAAATTGCGACAGAATGCTTGGCAGTGAATGTGTTAATAATAGGGGTCCTAATTTGGAGCCTGCTTATAATTTTAAGTAAAATGCAACTCTCAAAGAAATGTTATATATACTATAGAATTTTTTTTCAAACTTTCAGTCATTGTAGCATGTGTCTGGAATAATAATATAACTTCAGGTACAATTATTATGAAAATATAATAAATCAATAACCTCTGTAGTTAAAAAAAAATTATTTCCTATAAGGATGCAGTGATGTTATGGGAGAAAGTATCTAATTCATTTAATTATTTTGTTGAATTTAAGAAGTTTATTTATTTATTTATTTATTTATTTATTTATTTATTTATTTATTTATTTATTTATTTATTTATTTATTTATTTTTGCTATTTGCTTTACGTCGCACCAACACAGGTGGATCTTATGGTGACGATGGGACAGGAAAGGCCTAGGAATGGGAAGGTAGTGGCCGTGGCCTTAATTAAGGTACAGCCCCAGCATTTGCCTGCTGCAAAAATGGGAAACCATGAAAAACCATCTTCAGGGCTGCCGACAGTGGGGTTCGAACCCACTATCTCCCGGATGCAAGCTCATGGCTGCATGCTCCTAACCGCACGGCCAACTCGCCCGGTATTTATTTATGTATTTATTTATTTATTTGTCAAGGCACCTAATATTATAATGGCTACAGAGTATTTATAAAATAAATTAATACACTCCAGTAATATAAGTTTGTAACATCAAATCGGTTCAGCAATAATTTCTATTATATTAATAGATTGAAGTACTATAAGTATATATTACACATATGTTAACATCATATAATACCGGGCGAGTTGGCCGTGTGCATTGAGGCGCGCGGCTGTGAGCTTGCATCCGGGAGATAGTAGGTTCGAATCCCACTATCGGCAGCCCTGAAGATGGTTTTCCGTGGTTTCCCATTTTCACACCAGGCAAATGCTGGGGCTGTACCTTAATTAAGGTCACGGCCGCTTCCTTCCAACTCCTAGGCCTTTCCTGTCCCATCGTTGCCATAAGACCTATCTGTGTCGGAGTGACGTAAAGCCCCTAGCAAAAAAAAAAAAATCATATAATATTTACATATCATAGAAATACAATCGTATGTATATTAGTGGTATATTAATGAAGAATAAATGATTTTGTTGATTTATTCTGATATATATTTTTATGCAAATGGATTTTTGTTTTAACATTAGAGTTTCATTGTATATAATTGAATTATTTCAGACTGATATACTGGAAGAGTAAACAAACAGGTAAACAAACAACTAAATATACAAGAAGGAAAATTTAGCAGTCACTTTTAAAATTTATAAACTCTGCAGTTTTACTCTACTTAAATTCTTAAACTTTGTTTGGAACATTTGTTTTGAAGAGGCGTTCTTTATATCTTCTAGAAGTTTATTATAATAATTTATTTAATGCGCACAATGTGCAAAGAATTACTATATAAAACATTAATCTTCGTTGCAAAATTTCACCAGTGATTCTGATCACTGTTTACAATTTGAAACATGGTACCTAGTACAGTGTGCACCACATCTTAAACATACACAGTTCAAACCTGGTTTATGATAATGCTTTATATTACACAGTTTATAATGGAACCCATGAACGGAGAACCTTGTCAGCAGGTGTCGCAGTTCATATCCACCTTGAACCCACTCGCGATTTAGCATGGCATCGGTAGAGTAGAAATCTTCCCAGATGTCAGCCTTCTTCGATCGTAGGTCTCGAAGCAGATATATATAGGGTGTTGTTGCTGGAAGTAACAACTGTAACCTTAGCTCTTCCACATAAAATCCCTCTCTGGATAGCTCATACACGAGCTGGGAAGGAGAATATTTGGAGAGGCACAGAGCCCGTTTCAAGTAGATTGCCTTCAACTTCTCGATTTTATCTAACTGTTTTATACTCAAATGTTCCCAAATGTTTTCTAAGCCATATGTTGCTATAGGGCTGATTTTTAGATGAAAGAGTTTTATGGCCGTTTCTAAAGACAAGTTTCTCAGATGCTTAATGTCAGATACTGCTTTCATACATGCATTTAGACGGTCCATGAGATGGAGGGTGAAAACATTACCTTGGGTTTGAAAAATTACACCCAAGTATTTAAAATGCTTTACGGACTTAAGTTCTTGGTCTTCATAATAGAAGATTCCATGAGGCCCCCCCCTCTTCTAAACGTCATGGAAACTGTTTTTTCTACATTCAGTTTGAGCTCATTTTTATTTATCCAGCGTACTATTTGGTTGAATGATTCCTGGAGTTCCTTCTCTGACGTTGATGTTAAGACCATATCATCAGCATACATTAATAGTTTGACGCTTTCCTGGTTTACCAAATCTACTATGTCTGCTGTCGCAATGATGAATAATAATGGACTTAACGGGTCTCCCTGTAATACCCCGGTTGTTTGTTCCAAAATAATAGATTTGGTAATGCCATCATCTACTTCTATTGAATTGTTGAGCAGTAAGTTCCTAATCAGCGGTATAAGGTAGTTTGTACTACCAATGATACTCTCCAATTTTTCTAACAGTATGGTTCTGCTTATGGTGTCAAAAGCTTTCGAATAATCTATAAAGATGGCATGTAATTTACCCCCTGGTTTCTTTAAGGCTTCTTCTATGAGGTTTTTTATGGAGACTAACAGAATAATGCCACAATAAATTGCTTCTATATTTATTTGAATGGATAAATGTGCTGTGGATATTATTAGCATTTCTTGTATTATAATTATGAATTACTTAATTTGTTTTACATATTGTATTTAAGTGTGCCAACTTACGAGCAATTTTATACATCATGACCAATGAAGATTTCTGTCATAGGGTATCAAGTTAAAATACAGAATGAGTGCAATGGTTGACAAGCCAAATAAGCTAAACATCTGCAATGATCATTTTGATGTTCGGGAGATAGTGGGATTGAACCCCACTGTCGGTAGTCCTGAAGATGGTTGTCCATGGTTTCCCACTTTCACACCAGGGAAATGCTGGGGCTGTACCTTAATTAAGGCCACGGCCGCTTCCTTCCCACTCCTAGCCCTTTCCTCTCCCATCGTTGCCATAAGACCTTATCTGTGTCAGTGCAACGTAAAGCAACTAGCAAAAAAAGAAAAAAATTGATATTCAAGTTAATAAATACTTCAATGCAATGATTAACTGTTTTGTAAAAGAAACAAATAATGTATGGGAAAGGCAGAAGGGAAATGTGAATAGAAAGACTAAGAAGGTTGTGCACTTATAAGTTGCTAGTAAGTACCATACTTTGTTCGTACATAAGAAATTATAAAACATATAAATATAAACACAGACCATCACTAGTTATTAAAATATCTTTATCTATAAAGCTGTATCCTTTTCTTCTCCTTCTGTTCCTTGATCATAGCTTCCCTTCCCCAAAATCTTAATAAAGCACATATCGGTATGTTGTTAAATTACCCACCTTGAAGCTGATGGGATCCACAGATGAAGTGATTTCAGTTTTTACTTTTTAAGATATATAGAGAAAGCCATGACAAATGTAATGCTAGTTAGAAGGTTTATGGGAGGTGCTGCATATTTCAAACTTTTCTCTTAATTATAACCTGTCAGAAAGAGAGGCACTGTTATCAGGAGTCAACAAAATGAACTTGGCATATAAACTATGAACACTTACAGCAAGAAGAATATCTTGATCACTGCAAAACTCAGACACTACCAGACAGTGATCCGCCCAGAGGCTTTATATGCAGCTGAAAGTTTGAACCTGATGAAAACAGGATTGGTCAAGAAGTTGGAACTAGTGGAGAGAAAGATTCTGAGGAAGATACTGGGACCCCAAAGAACAGAGGGTGGATCATACATAAAGAAAGGAAGCAAAGAATTATATCTCAACATGGAAAAGATCTTGGATACCATCCGGAGGAAGTCATATTCTTCGGACATGTCTAAAGAATTAAACTGGGAAGAACCCAATCAGATAAGATTTTTTAAACTCAGGAAAACTACAGTCCGCTGGTACCAGGAGACAAAGAAGGACCTGGAAGAAGTGGAAATTCAAGGAATGGAAATCAGCATCGGGGATGCTTATATGTCGAGGATCAAGGCCACAAAGAAGTTTCAAGGAAAAGTTAGATCCCATACCCAAGAGTCATGGACAGAAGAAAGGAGGAGATTGCAGAGTGAAAGGATGAAGGAGTACTGGACGAGGATTGAAGCCCAGAAACAGATGAAGTTGAATTTGAATTAACGTGCTCCATAGTCAGCCAAAATAAAAGAAGAATTGTTGTTAAATAATTTAAACAAATATTTTCAATATGTAAAGTCGCATTTCCTTAACTATCTATAGCTAAGCTGAGTTTACAATTCCTGGGCTTGTCACACGGTACTGCTAGACATCATCACCTTCTCTATTATCACTCCACTCAATTTTCTTGACATACAGCTGAATAGTATTCTTGTAGTAAAATATTTTATTTAACTCACTATAGTTGCAGGTGTTCACCGCTCACTGATACAGTCTGTCTCAAAGTAAAATTTACTTTAAAAGAAGGCAAATAATATGTAATATAGAAGAATCTAAATTTCAAAGAGAAGAACTTGAACAAATAGCAACAAAAGTTGGATTACAAATTTCACTTGAAAATAATAATAATAATAATAATAATAATAATAATAATAATAATAATAATAATAATAATAATAATAATAATAATAATAATAATAATATTTTTTTTTACGAGAATCTTTCATTAGACACTTGTGAGGGTTCGCACTCCACAAGCGTGTGGGATTCCTACTCACTAAAACCCACACACCCTTTTCCCACGATGTATATCTCTACCCCAGAACCGCTCTCGCATTACTTCAGGGCGGTGTCATGCTATTTTCTCAGGTTTCTTCTTCCTTAATTCTCCTTACTGCCATTCATGAACATTCATATCTCTCTTTTTCTGACGCAGGATGCCTTCTACATATACTGCTATCTGATCCCAAGATTCTTGGTTTCGTAGCATCACCTGCACAATAATTTCTGGCGTCAACTCTCCTTGCCCAGTATATAAACATCTTCTCTGAGTTGACCAATGATAGCATACGAAAAATGTGTGACATACATCGTCTATATCATTGCAATAAATACACGCCGAGTCGCTTGCTCCACCTACTCTATGTAGAAATTTCCGGAAGTATCCGTGACCCGTCAATAGTTGCATAATGTAAAAGTTAACCTCGCCATGAGCTTGGGCAAACCAATCAGCTAGGCGTGGTATCAGCCGCTTAGTCCATTTTCCTCGAGGATCTTCCTCCCATCTTTGCTGCCACCGCTCCATTCGTTGCCTATAAGCTAGCTCCTTAGCGTGCTTCTTTCCGACCTCTCCTTAAGTTCGCCAGACTTCCTGTCTCTCTATGGCAAGTAAATCAATCGGTGCTACCGCTGCTATCGTAAGGACGGCAGGTTTGGACTGTGCGATATGCGCTTATAATACACAAAGCTGATCTCCGCTGTACCGCAGCTATCCTTCGCCGGTATTTTTCAAACTTCAGAGCTACAGCCCAGACTTTGGCACCATATAGAAGTGTCGAGTGAACTATCGACATCAGAAGTCATCGTTTGCTAGACTTCGGATCTTTAACGTCGCTCATTAATCTACTCAGCACAATCGTTGTTTTCACCGCCTTATCTGTCACCCGTTTGATATGATCCCAAAAAGTAAGTTTGGTATCAAGTGTCACTCCGAGGTACTTTATACTTCTAGATGTTTTGATTTCTGTTTGTCCAATATACATTGGAATGATGGTCGTGGTCCTTTTTCTTATCAAGAGAACAATCTTTGTTTTATGATCTGCCAGCTGTAATTTGTGATTCTCCATCCAATCTTTCACCCGTCGCATTACTTGATTTAGCTTAAACAGCCAACTCCAAATTTCGAGCAACTATCAAAACAGCTATATCATCAGCATAGCCCACTAGTATTGTGTCTTCCGGCATCTCTAGCCTCGACAATCCATCATACACTATGTTCCACAGATTTGGGCCAAGGATGGACCCTTGTGCTGCACCAGCTGTGAACCATATCACTCTCTGCCCATCTTCTGTGTGATATACTAGAGTACGATCTTTAAAATAATTTCTCATTATACGCATGAGATACTCCGGTAGTTTGAAAGTATTTTGAAGCGCTTCCAATATGTCATTCCAACTTATCGAGTTGAAAGCGTTCTTAACATCCAGGGTTACAAGGAGTGTCATTTTCGAGAGTGATGATTACCCATTTGTGCCTTTTTAGCTGTATTCAACACTTCCCATACTGCATTGATTGTCGAATGCCCTCCTCGAAAACCATGTTGACGATCAGAGAGGTCCCCAGCTAGTTGAACTGCAGAAAGTATTCTTGGCTGCAAAAGTTTCTCTAATCCTTTACCAGCAGTATCCAGCATACATAAAGGCCTATAGCCCCCAGATTTTCCTTTGCTTATTAAAACTAATCGAGCTGTTTCCCAGCGAACACTGAACACCCCCGATAGCAGGCAGCTATTGTACATTTTCAGCAGTAGTTGTGGACAGAAATCTGCTATTAGCTTTAATATCTATGCTGGAATACTATCTGGTCCTGGGGCCTTTTTATATCTAAGGGACCTAATCGCTCTTGTCAGTTCTTCTCGTGTAAAAAGTGGTACATCATCTATGAAGTCATCATCATCAGCAGACTTCTCAGGATGATCTGGGAATAATGTATCCACAATATCCTTCATTGCATTTGAGTCCATGATCGGGTTCGAGAAACTTCCAAGTTTCTTCATAACGATCTTGTATCCTAAACCCCATGGATCGTCATCTACTTCTTTAGCCATTTTCCACCATTTGTCGACTTTACTCTTTTTGATAGCATTTCTCACTTCTTTCTTGGCCGACTTATACTCAGCTGTGAGTGAGGTGTCTTCTTGGCTGACTCGTGCTCTCTCTGCCTTCCATCTAAGTTGCAGATAACGTCTTCTCTGATCAGCAATATCATTGGTCCACCAGTATGCTGAACGCTTCTTGTTTCGTGATATTTTACGAGTCATGGAAAGATCACATGCTCTCCGAATAAGCTCCATGGTGAGCTCAACACATTTCTCAGCCGCTTCTTTCCTTTTATAACAACATATTTGTTCTGTTATACTATCCATTTCATTTCTTAAGATAGCAAGAAATTTTTCTTTGTCCATACTTTCTATATTCCACCGCGTTGGTTTATATGATGTAATATTAATCTGTGAAGTTTCAGGAAGAATACAAAAAGTAATGTACTGGTGACCACTTCCTGTGTATTCTTCAATCACCCGTCTGTCATTGATATTCGACACGATGTCCTCAGATACAAAAGTCACGTCTGGTATGGTTCCTCTACAACCCAGTCATCAAAAGGTTGGCACATTTCCAATATTAGTGACCGTCAAACCCAGCCTAGTGGCCATCTCCATAGTTCGGCGCCCTCTAGAGTCATACTGTGGCATACCCCATCCTAGTGCTTGGGCGTTGAAATCACCAGTCACGATTAAACCGTTGTCAAAACCTTGTAATACGTCCTCTAGGCCATCCAGCTTAGCCTGAGATTCAAATACTGACTCATTTGGCGTAAAGTAACAGCTCACTAAAGTATATCTACCAGTACGGACCCAAACAAAACCGTCTCCGCATCCTTGGTTTGATCCTGGGCATCTTCCCAAATCTGGTATCCAAATTGCAGCTGTCCCACAATTATCCATGAACCATCCGGGGTGGTCTCTGTCTTGATAAGGTTCACCGAGAAGAAATACGTCTAATCCTATCTCAAAGGTCATCTGCGTCAAAAGATCATTGGCAGTTCTACTCCTGTGCATATTTGCCTGAATAATCTTCATCATTTACTGCTAGTTTTAGCCTGTTCGAGAGCTTCACAAAACGCTGTGCAGGCTTTTGAGCCAAGTACATGACTTCGATTAGCTTCGTCGACGTTAATGTCTGTGCAAATTATGCACCTCGGATTTGCTTTGCAACCTACCACCCTATGCCCGGCTTCTCCGCACTTAAAACAAATTTTGCTTCTATCTGCACCTTTGCAGTTTCGTGCATGGTGTCCATACGAAAGACATCAAAAGCAGCGAGATACCATGATCCTTTTTCGGATTCTATAATCCAACCATCCTATTTTAATTTTACCCATATCTAAAAGTTTCTGGGCCTCCTTATCTTCTATCTCAATGATAGTAAGTTTTTGCCCTCTGCTGTTTGGATTATTAATTGAGACTTTCAGTTCTCCTTCGAAATTCTGAAGATCCTGTCTTACAGCTTCCTCTACATCTAAAGCAGTGGTGATACTGTCCATGTCCCGAATTTCTAAGGTAGTGCGGGGAGTTAAAGTCTTCACATCGCCATCCGTTCCAAGGACATCCCTTAAAGATTTATTAAAATTGTCCCTGTTCTCGTTTTGTGTGTCTTTATTAAAAGCGAGAAGAATCACCCCGGTCTACACCGCTGTCTTCCGGTTTTATTTTACTCCGAATGCCCTTCAAAACATCTGCAAATGTCTTGCCGTTTGTTGGTTTGATAAGGACAGCATCAGAACGATCCCTTGATTTTAAATGGGTCCGTTTATCTTGTTTTTTCCCACTATCAATGACCTCCATTCTGTCAGAATCTACTTTATCTGTTAAAGGTTGGATATCTTTATCCTCCTTCATTTCCTTCTTCTTGTTTTTTCTCTTATAGGAAATCTTGACCCATTTCTCCTTATATTTCTCCTCCTCGTTCGTCACTAATGGAGTCGTAGGCAATTCATTTATCTCTACGGTTGTTTGTTCCTGTTTTAGATTTTCCCTAGCTCTCTTCCAGGATGTCCCTGCATGCTGCTCCAGCATCGAGAGCTTCCTCCAATTTTCGCAATCCATTCTGAATTTCCAACTTAACCCATTTGTTCCCAAATTATTTTATTTTTTATTTGTTTGAAAATGTATTACGCTTTTGCACATAGAGGGTCCCAAAACTACAGTAATGTAGTTAAAATTATCTTACGAATATTCGTAGTACGTTTTTCGGAATGTTCCAAAAATGGAACGTGACATTATAGCAGCTCAGGAAGGTTATTATTAACTCGAGTAATAGAGTTTTAATGCTATGTTCGGTTAACTACAACTCTAGTCTTTCTATTTCCATAACTACGTTGACGAGAATGCATTTCATGTTTATGAAACAAACAAAAAAACGTACCCTTTGCATGCTGCTGATGGGGAAGCCAGGTTTAAAAGCACACATCTGTAAACAAACAGCTGAGAAACAAGTGATTATCACTCTAAGCAACACAGTCTTGCCAACTCTAAACGATGTGAAGTAAATATTCCCTCAAAATTATGAAATATACCTACACAACAGCTTTTAAGAAATGTTCCATTTTTGGAACAGCGGGAACAAATGGGTTAAGGTTCTTAAGCGGAATAGCTAGAATGCTTTTCACCAATGCCCTAGCGATCTCAAGATGTTCCTCCTCTTTACGCTGTTCCTCCATTATTATTTCCTCACTCCTCCTATTAGGTACTTGCGTCATATCCTGTGTCCCAATACTGGCACATTCAAGTACGTTTGCACCAGTAGCCTAGCCAGGATTTCAGTTTGGGGAGGGCCCATTTATTTTGATAGGTGTCCAAACTTCCAGAGTTTAGGTCGTATAGAATACCTACAAAGGAAATGAGCGTCCTTGGATCCAAGTAAGAGTGGTGGATTCGTGCGGATTCCGGAAGCTAATAGTAATCGTCATCATCATCATCATCATCATCACCACCACCACCACCAACTTCATCATCTTCTTCTTCTTCTTCTTCCGTTTTTTCCACATCTGTGGGGTCACGGGTGCGAAGTGTGTCGCACATGTGAATTTGGCCCTGTTTTACGGCCGGATGCTCTTCCCGACGCCAACCCCATATGGAGGGATCTAATCACTGTTGTGTGTTTCTTTGGTGCTTGGTAGTGTAGTATCTTGTCTGAATATGTCCGACTCGTTGGCTGAATGGTCAGCGTACTGGCCTTCGGTTCAGAGGGTCCCGGGTTCGATTCCCGGCCGGGTCGGGGATTTTAACCTTAATTGGTTAATTCCAATGGCACGGGGGCTGGGTGTATGTGTTGTCTTCATCATCATTTCATCCTCATCACGACGCGCAGGTCGCCTACGGGTGTCAAATTGAAAGACCTGCACCTGGCGAGCCGAACCCGTCCGGGATATCCCGGCACTAATAGCCATACGACATTTCATTTTTGTCTGAATATGAAGAGGAAAATGTTGTGGACAAACACCCACTCCCCAAGCCAGAAAATAAATGTGGTAATTTTATTACAATAATGGTCATGTGATATGCTATAAAGAAGTAACATTTTATACGATTAATGCGGCAAAGAAACACACACATACACGTCGAATAAAGGTTTCTCGCCCTTCTTCTCCATGGCTAGATGTTGAAACCAAGAGAATCATGGCCCACTGTGAGTCGTTATTTCGACACTATAAACAAATCTTAGATGAAAGACTTCGAATCTTACCGCATCTTAAGAAATCGCACAAAGCAGTTAATCAGAAATTTAAAAAATGTGCATATTTCCGGAATTTAGCAGCAACTTTAATTCCAATCGCGCATCTGACCAATTTAGAGCTCTGGGAATAGGAAAACATCAACTGAGCCAGACAACTCCTGAAATTCTATTTGACGAACTGAACGATTACTCTAGTAGAATAAATATTCAACCTATCCCAGTTAACTGCACCGACTCACCACCCTCCCCTCCAGCCAATCCACCATTCACATTTCACTGTGTCATAGAAAATCAGGTTAAAAAGGCTTTGTACTCGATTAAATCAAAGGCCACACGTGTAGATGATATTCCTATTACTTTTATACATAACATTATGGGTGCTGTCCTGCCTATACTGACGCACATACTGAACTATTGTTTACTAAACGGAATTTTCTCTACTGTCTGGAAAACAGACAATATTGAATATTATACTGGTACCTAAGAGTTTAGACCCACAATCACTCTCTGTCATTTGTCCTGTGTCCATACTCCCTGCACTTTCTAAAGCCTTTGAACGTTTGGTATAAGAACAAGTTCTGGAATACCTAAATAAAAATGCTTCTTTGGACCCTTTGCAATCTGGATTTAAGAATGGTCACAGTACCGCGACAGTACTTTTGAAGGTAAGAAGAAACGCTCTAGACAAACAACTGCTCACCATACTTATCATTCTTGACTTCAGTAGCACCTTTGACACTATAGAAATTTCGACTATGATAAAGTGAATGGAACTGTTAAATTTCGACCTGGCTGCACTAAAGTTTTTTAGTTATTATTTGAGTAACCATCAACAGTAAACGACAAGGCCTCTAAATGGAAAATGAAACTTATTGGTACCCCCACAGGGCTGTATTCTAGGGCCCTTACTTTTCTGTATTTATATTGATGACATACCATCCGTGACAGGAAATAAAATATCGACGCTGCTAGACAAGATATTAACAATGACCTCCGATGACTCAGTATATATGCACAACGAAATTCTCTTATACTAAACTCCACAAAATCTCAGCAATCATAATTGGATCACGAAAATTAATGAGCTGCTCAAACAATGTTGCAATCCCGCCTATCCTACTGAACGGTAACATTATTCCCTACAGTAAAATGGTTAAAAATCTCGGCTTAATTATGAATGAAACACTTGATTGTTCTGGTCACACGAAAGAAATACGTAAAAAGACTTTTGGAGTGCTTCACCCTCTTAAACGGCAGAGGGATATATTTCCATTTGAGCTAAATGCCTAACTAATACAGACACTCATTCTCCCTATTCTTGTTTATTGTGACATTGTTTTAGTTGATATGGCAAGAGAAGAAACACTTAAACTTCAGCGAGCACTGAATTCCTGCCTGCGAATTATTTACAACATCGGGTACGATGTTCATACCACCCAATACCATCAGGCTGTCTCATGGCTGAAGCCTGATAAACGCCGG
Source organism: Anabrus simplex (assembly GCF_040414725.1). Taxonomy (NCBI): domain Eukaryota; kingdom Metazoa; phylum Arthropoda; class Insecta; order Orthoptera; family Tettigoniidae; genus Anabrus; species Anabrus simplex. The sequence continues at coordinate 165,207,762 of NC_090270.1, read as the reverse complement.
CAGCTACACATTTTAACGATGGTGTTTAGGAGTGTTAGTTGAAAGTCAGCCACTGTATATTTCTTCTAAATTCACCTTTTTATCATCATTTCACAACTTAAATACACGTTCTAGGTCCTTTCTTCCTATTCCACTGCACCACACAAATAAAATTAATAGATCATTTGTGGTGATCGGCGCCACATTATGGAATTCCCTGTCAGCTCAGGTCAGAGAAACTAGCTCTTTATCAAGATTTAAGGTCACCTGCCGAGGCTACCTGCTGAGGACAGCTGACTAAATGGTTGAAGTGTGAATGTGTGCGTGCCTGAGGATTGGTCATTTTTAAGAGCTTTTAATATTGAAATGAAATGACTTATGGCTTTTAGTGCCGGGAGTGTCCGAGGACATGTTAGGCTCGCCAGGTGCAGGTATTTTTATTTGACGTCTGTAGGCGACCTGCGCGCCGGGATGAGAATGAAATTATGATGAAGATGACACACCCAGCCCCCGTGCCAGCGAAATTAACCAATGATGGTTAAAATTTCCGACCCTGCTTGGAATCAAACCCAGGACCCCTGTGACCAAAGGCCAACTCGCTAATCATTTAGCCATGGAGCCGCACTTTTTAATATTAATTAGTTTTAATATTAATTTAGTTAGTAATTTATTTAAATGTATTTTTAATTCCATTAATTCTGTAGTTTTAACTGTTTTACGTATCTCAGTATTTTATTTAAGATTTTGATTAGTATGTGGTTAACTATAAGAGAGGGCCTCGAGCCCTAACTTCACCACTATAAAAAGGCACTAATAAATAAATAAATAAATATAGAATGTAAGGGGTATGGGTACAGATATTTTGTTAGTTGGTAAAGAAAAATATACGTCACAACATATGCTAGGGAGTGTTTACCTTGTCCTATTAGCTTCCCTAGCGGTTAGGGCAGCGCAGCTGTGAGCTTGCATCCGGGAGCCAGTGGATTCGAACCCTTCTGTCGGCAGCCCTGAAAATAGTTTCCGGTGGTTTCCGATTTATCATACCAGGCAAATGCTGGGGCTGTACCTTAATTAAGGCCACGGCTGCTTCCTTCCCTCTCCTACGCCTTTCCTATCCCACCGTCACCATAAGGCCTATCAGTGTGGTTGCGACGTAAAGCAAATTGTTAATTCGTTTCCCTCGCAAGCCTGGGGTGCAGAATATGGTAGTATAAAGTTGCAGTTTTGTGACACTAATATTCGTATGTATAATTTTTATTAACGTGCCAAAAACCAACGACATGGAGCTGTTTCCATTTCGACACCGTTTTGAGGGCCACCGACCAAAGTCGGGATTTGAACCTGCGAACTCGGACTCAGAAGAACAGCGACTCAACCAACTGAACCACATGAAAAGGAGTCATTTGTGATTACTGCTATAAATAGATTCAGTCAGTATGTTTACACAGGTTTTATGAAGAGCATTTATTAAGGCGTACTTTTTCCAACAGTCCTAAATGCACGAGACCGGACGGAAGAACTAGGTGGAAGCTAAAGAGCCTTGCAGGGGTGTCGCTTCCTTCTCTGTACATTTTTCCAAACCAAACTCCATGACGTAACAGCCTCGAAGGGTCATCGCCTACCAAGCGACCGCTGTTCAGCCCCAAGTCCTACAAATTACGAGGTGTCCTGTGGTCAGCACGACGAATCCTCTCCGCCCTTATTCTAGGCTTTCTAGACCGGGGCTGCCATCTCACCGTCAGATAGCTTCTCAATTATAAGCTCGTGGGCTGAGTGTACCTCGAACCAGTCCTCAGATCCAGGTAAAAAAACCTGACCTGGCCGGAAATCGAACCCGGGGCCTCTGGTAAGAGGCAGGCAAGCTACCCCTACACTGCGGGGTCGGCTTGTTACTTTTAGGTCTCCTTATTTTAGAATTAGACTTAATGCATCCTGCGTTCGATGCCCGCCACTGTCAGAGTTAAGAAAGGCATGGGATCGGGAAGACACAGCCTTGTTTGTAGGTGCAATGGAGTTGGCCATGAGTCTCCCGTGATCGAAATATCTACGACCTGGCAGGTAGTCAGTCACCTTCACGGGGCATAGTACCAAATCGGTTCCTTTTTTAAGAAAAAATAAATAAATGAAGATTCTGCTTCCTCACAAACGAAGAACGATATTATCAATTTTATGAATAGTTTCAATAATGCAGCCGGTTTAGAGTACAAAACCATCAATATCTACAGAAGATCCATCACCGCACTCGGTAGGACCAGCTTTCTTTTCATATCCACCGGGCGAGTTGGCCGTGCGGTTAAGGGCGCACAGCTGTGTGCTTGCATCCACTTCGAACCCCACTGTCGGCAGCCCTAAAGATGGTTTTCTGTGGTTTCCCATTTTCACACCTTAATGACAGCTGATGGCGGAGCTGTTGAGGGTCCAACCAGCCTTAGGGCTGAAGACTGAACATACAAGATACAATTAAGGCATCGGCCGCTTCCTTCCCACTCCTAACCCTTTACTTTCCCATCGTTGCCATAAGACCTACGGTGCGACGTAAAGCAAATTCTAAAATACAAAATAAAACATCTTTTCACAACCCCTTCCAAGGAAAAGTTGTATCCACGCTAATGGCCTAGACTTGGCCACTGAAATTATTTCGTGGGTACGCCACTGCATCCACTCACCATTTAAGGTACAAGGTAAGCCCGAAGAATGGTTGATACTCAAAATACACCATCATAAATGATGCGGTTATTACTCAAAAGTACTAAAGAAATGTAAGGCACGCGACCTAGTGTTTTAAGTAGAATCTGAATCAGTACAACGTGACTTCACATTTTAAAAATGTTTCATGCATCGACTGCGACTCAAGCCTCGGCCGTCTTGATGAGAAGATAGAACCATTGGAACTGAGTTATCACATCCGCTAATTACAAGACAGTTACATGCACTTTTGATGGTGCCATTTGAGGTTCCAATCAGTCCCCGGGCATTTGACAAAATATATAGACCTACATATAGAACTAAGGCACGCATCTGCGATCTGTCTTGCTACTGTTAGAATTACAAAAAAAAAATCTTACCGAAGATGCATATTATTTTGCCCTTAGTGACAAAACGGTCCGTCTTCAAATAAAGTTACTTATATGGCACAAAATGAGGAACTAACGTACAGCTCACAATCCTGTCACAGTCTTCCGAAGGCTGCAACTTAAACATAGCACATCTTTCAACCACGGTACAACCCCAGTTTCCTGGAACCGATCTGCAAAAGCTGACACGATGTTGTAAGCTTTCAACTGTTTCCGGCCGTGGACACCGTTATCTCGCTGGTCACGTTCCGGCCCCCTATTGAGTAATCCCTGGCTAATTACCCTTTTCCTCATCTTTTGGCATTTGTCAACACACAGTTGCATTCCCAATACTGAGGCCTCTACAGTGAAATATCCCCGCGCATCACAATCCTAAGTGTTTTCCTTTCATTCAAGCAGTACAAATATGGAGAATTATGAATGGCCGTATTGAGCCTTGCTAGTAGATTCTTTGTCGTTACTTTAATTTAATATTTCGCCGTAAGTTTTTAAGTTGTTCGTACCGTACGTAAAACAACGGCTTATCCTCGCTCTAGTTTCAGGAAACATTTTGGGGGGGCCCGGCCCCACTGGCCCCCCCCCCCTTGGCTACGCCAGTGGTTTGCACTCCTATTCTGACACGAAAGAGAGAGCTCTACCGAATCTCTCTGAACTTCTGCCTCCGTCATCATGCAAGAAAGGAATCTAACTGGCCGTGACTGAGCCGCGGCGGCGAAGGATCCTGTCTTTGATGTCGTATATTCCTTGAAAGCAACTTATAAATTAAATCCTGAATTATCAAACACTTATCTACAATTAATTTGTCTACAAGTCGACAAAATAATTTGATGAAGTTGTAAAACAATACTACAGGTACTAGAAGAATATTCTTCTAGCTCAACTTCTAGTGATGCATATCATTAATTACTTACGAATTCATCATAAGAAGTACACACACATATAATAATAATAATAATAATAATAATAATAATAATAATAATAATAATAATAATGCCGAACTTCGAAGTTGAAGCACCAGCTATTATACTAAACAATACCAAACAAATTAAGATTGTAAATAAGTTTAAATATCTTGATGAAATTATAACTTGGAACTCCAAAAGGCAGCATCAATAGAAGGCAGAACATTTAAATTACAACAAGCACAACGAACTACCTGGCCAACATACAAGAAGAAATCTCTTTCGATGAATGCCAGATTTCAACATTACTATTCCATCATTAAGCCTCAAGTGACTTATGCTAGTGAAACACTATTTAAATTGAAGTACCAGGTAGATGGGCAGTGGAGATTGTTGTCTAATGCAGTGGTATATCAGGAAAGTGAGTTAATAATAGACACGATGAGAAAAAGTAGAATTGCTTTTTTTGTGTCCTATATCAGAATTAGATGAAACCAGGCTATTGAAACAACTACCGTATTTAACTATTTTTGGAAAAGTAAAACAAAAAATAATTGGTTCAAGGAAGTCCAAGATGATTTAGAGTTGAATTGTAAATAGAGAAGAGAAAAGGATTCTGAAAAATAAACACATAAGACAAACTAAAAACTTTGCAATGGAAACAATATGTCATATCTAATGAAGAAAGGACAGGCAGGTTGGAAAGAATAAAGAGGTTTTTGAATAGAAGGAAGATGATGAAAGCTAAATTCCCGGTTAATTCTTTGAAGACTTAGATGTATATGGTTTGATTTAAGTGCTCCAATGTGGGCGTAGAATAAGGGAATATGTGGAATATAAAATGTGTTTTATAGAGACTTTGTGGACAGCACAAAATTATTTTTTTAAATCCTGAAATTTTTGACTCACCCCATGGGACTACATGACACATTAGTGTGTCACAACACACCGATTGGGAACCCCTAGGGTTCGCTAACGTTCTTCAGTCACTTGCTTGACTTGCTGACCCAGTCTTAAGGTAGAGCTTTACATTGTACATTGGACTACTCTAGTGCAGTAGTGATCATGTTTCACTTGTGCAAGTGTTAACTAAATGTTTTTTTTTCAGTGGTGCAAGTGTTTACTAAGTGGAGTTTTCAGTGGTGCAAATGTTAACCAGTGGTTTTTTCTTTCTGAATAGTGCAAATGTTAACTAATTTTTAAAGTTATTTTGGAAGGATGGATGATTCTGTTAATTTAAGTGACTGCTGAAAATCATTTTTCATAATGCCTTATGAAAGGAAGTATGAATTAAAAAGTAAAAGGTCAACTCTTAAACTTGACATAATTTTGAATGAAAAGAGCCAAAAGCAAATATTTTGGTATGGGGAAATATAATTGGTTAACTGGCAGTCATACTTACAATAAATTGTCTGCTTTATATATTATTGTTAAAGCAGGAAAGGAGTGGAGTCCTGAAGAAATTTCACATCTGAAAGATATTGAAAGGAAAGCAAGCAAACATAAAGTGTCTAAAAGACACTTTCATAATAGAGAATCCTTTCAACTATTGGGTAGGAGTACACAAACTGAACATGTTGCATCTGAAGTTACATGATTGTCTGCCATTAAATGTAATGAAAAATATTAGATCTCCTTGTTCTTGCCGTTGCATTTCTAACTCTCAGAGGGTGCAGAGAAGGATTGGATGATTGGAGTGAGAGGCACTATCCAAAAACTTCTGTAAGCAGTTTAGACTTCCAAAAACCTTCATCACTACCATTGTAGTTAGCATACAAAACAGATCAATCTCCATTTTTAGGAACCAAGCATATAGACCTTAAAAAAATTATAAATTATCTCTTGTTTTCTTTCAGTTATTTTGTTTCTAAAATGAATAGGTCCATGCCTAACCAATATTTGTATGGTACTGTCTGTCTTTGTGGTAGCCTGCAAATACTGTAGGAAGAATTTAAAATAAAATACAGGATTTGTTTTAGAATTGCTAGATTACCTACTTTATACTGCACAGGAAGAACAATTTATTACAGACCACATTCAGAATAAACTGACTGAAATTGTAATGTCAGTACTAAAAGGACAGATTCAGTGTGATATTAAGGAAGTGTGCTTTATATCTGTCCAAGCAGACAAAACATTGGATAGCTTGAGCAAGAGTCGACTAAACTGCACAGTTGATAATTTAGACAAAAAGTTGATAGGATTCTTTGATATTTTTATCTCTACTGACAAATGTCTGTTTGATATCATTCTAAATGTTTCAAAAGACTGAGACATTACTTTAAAATTGGTATGTCAGATACAGTATATGATGGTGCTACAGTTTTGGCTGCTGGGAAGGGAAGGGTACACTCTTTTCCTGCATTTTTTATGCATATCAATTAAATCTTTTGTTGTTGGATAGTTCTAAAACCATTAAAGATGTGCACATAATCATTTATGACTTTGTGGTATTTCATAGCTTATTCAACAAATCTTCAAAATGCACACTTCTTTTGACAAAAAGAGGCTGGATTAAGAGGCACCTAAGTAATCTTAAATCTATCTCCTTTGTTTTTAATATCTACAACATAATGCCTAATTCCCAAAAGTGAAATTAATTCATCTGACTGACCAATACCCATTCCTCAATTCCTAAGAACTTGAAGGTAAACCAGCAGATATTTATGGAGACCTTATTCACTACTTCTGGACCAGGTAGACTTAGCTTAGACAATGTTTACAAAGAGACCACTAAATTATTGTGCTTGGTGTTTACATTACCCAAATTCACCACCAGCAAAAGCAGTATGAACACACTTGAAAGAATAAAAATATACCGAAGCATTTCTATAACAAACCACAGACTGTCTTGTTTAGGGCAGTTGGCAATTTACAGACAGGTATTAGATGACCATACTTTTAAGGAGTTTGTCATTGGTATCTTTGCACAGAAGAAAAACTGCCATTTGGAACTTGCATTCTAGAAAATCTAAATGTCGTATCAAGAAGTTATTTATCAGCATATAATAATAGGCCTACCCTATTTTAAAGTTCAAGTTGACTTTAAGAGTAATTATGATAATGGCAGCAACTATTCTTTGTCAGGTCAGGTACATCCTGCTACCGTATGCGACAGTAGACGGTACAACCTGCAACTGTCTGGCCAAAGGTTGGGTGGCCGTTACCAAACCTGACAAACTAAGGGAGAACCAATGGATATGGAGTTCACCCTTATGGGGCTTGTTGAAGTCTTTGTGTAGGAAATGACACATAAATTCAACAGAAAGCTGCTGCGTTGCAGATGTGGCAGGGCTGTTAAAGGTTAGGGGAGATAATACTGACGGAAGATCTTCTGTAACGTTAGGCCTAGCAAGTCGGTTGGAGAGTAACTGCAATCGCTTTCGAAACGTATACAAGCCTTGGATAAAAACAGAGAATTCAGTGTAGACAACAGCATCCTCAGACCCACACCAGGCATGATGGCTTATGACCTGGTGACAGACCAGGTCTTGCAAGTGTGTGTTAATCTAGAAGAAGACAAGACACTCGAGTAGGGACAATCAATGTACTGAGTTTGACCGGAAAGTGTGAAGAGTTAGTGGATATCATTGAGAGAAGAAATATATCAATCCTAGGACTGAGCGAAACTAAATGGAAAGATAAAGAAAAGAAGGAGTTGAGAATGGACTGTGCCCTCTACTGGAATGGTAACAATGGAGAAATGAGAAATTGAGTGGGATTGATCTTGGCAGAATACTTAGATGGTATTACAGAGATCCAGTACATCATGAGAGGATTATAAAGGCAACAGTTCACCTAGGGAAAAGGGAGCGGACACTGGTGCAGGTAGATGCCCACCAGACAGGTTGTGGTGAAGATGATAAGAACAAGTTTTTGGAAGACCTAGAAGAGATCATCAGTGTAAAGAAAGCAATCATCATCAAGAACCTCAATGTACAGATTGGGACAGACAGAAATGGCTATAAGAAACTGATGGGACCACCATGGCAGAAGGAATTCAGAAGGGATGCATCTCTTGGAATTCTGCGTAAGAAACTGTTTGGTAGTAATAAAATAAAAAAAAAATAAAAAAAAAAAAAAATAAAAAAAAAAAAGAAAGAAAGAAAGTTGGTTCAGCAAAAGTTGTGACTAATGTCAAGATGATTCAAACTTCAATAGTGACCACTGGTTATTAATTGAAGATCTGAAAGACATAAATATACCAAAGATAACACCTAGGAAATATTGAAGATTGAAGTGTAGGAACAACAGATTAAAAAGAGGACCATTAGGACCATATAAGAGGATAATTAGCTACAGAAGGAGTGGAGAGGTGGTGAGGTAGAGTGGAACAGATTTAAAAACATCCTGATAAAGGAAACAGTTGAGGTCTGCAGGAAGACAAGTGCAAGAATAAGAGACGCACTGGTGGAATGAAAGTGTGAGATCCTCAATAAGGACAGGAACACAGCACAAAAAGAATGAGATAGAGAGAAATCCAAGCCAGAACAGATAAGGGACAAGAGGAAGATCAGAGACCTCAAACAAGTTTACTACAAGAAACTGAGAATTAAAAGATAGTACAAGAGAAGAAGTTGAAGTGCTGGGAGAGCTTTGTTAAAAAAAATCCTGAAGGAAGACAGAAGAAACAATATGAAACTATTGTTTGGAGAGATTAGAAGCAAGAGGAATGTAGTCAAAATCATGAAGGTCAGTTGAGGATCCTAATGGAATCCTGGCCAAGAAAGAAGAGAACATCAGAGAGGATATGAGGAATCATTCTGATCACCTATTGAACAGATCAGAAGCAGAACAGGGAACTAAAGAACCAGCTGTTGAAATCTACATAGTTCTTTTCATCTTCACTACAACCTGTCTAGTGGGCATATACCTGCACCAGGGTCTGCTTCCTTTCCCTTAGGTGAACTGTTGCCTTTATAATCCTTTCATTGATGTATTGGATCTACATGGGCCAAGGCAGAACAGGAGCAGAAGATCCTGCAAGGGAACATTATGAAATTCCTAACTTTCAAATCCCCAGGAATCAATGAAGGCAACTCGGACATGAATAAAGCCGCAGGACTCCAGGGTTTACAGTGACTACATAGGGTACTCGGTGAAGTCTGGATGGATGACAAGATACCTACTGATTGGAGCAAGGGTGTCATTATTCCCTTGTTTAAGGAAGAAAATTGCCAGAAATGTTCCAACTTCTGAGGAATAAAGATCCTTTTTCAAGGGCTTGAAATTCTTGAGATCTCGGAAAGCAGATTGTGAGTCATCTTAGAGCCACAGTTAGAAGAAGAGCTGTATGGCTTCAGGCCTAATAGGTCCACAACACACCTAATCTTCAGTGCCCGTAATGGAGGAATATTGGGAGACAGGCAAAGATCTGTTCAGATGCTGTATGAACACTGTACCAGCTAGGTGAAATTTGGTGATTGATATTCACCCTGGTTCCAGACAAAAAGTGGAGTCCAGCAAGGCAGTGCACTATCCCTATTATTGTTTATTACCATCATGGATGACATAATGGAGAACATCAAGAAATCCTCTGGTCAGCTTTCGCTGATGACATCTGGGGAGAAAATGAGGAACAAGTACAGTTGAAACTCAATGAATGGAAGGAGTTCAATCTCAAGATAAGTGAGGCCAAAACAGTAGTGACGACAATAAACAGAGAGGGACGACCAGCAAACATCATGCTAGGAAAACATCCACTGGAAAGTTTGGAACACTTTGCACACCTCAGTAGTGTAATTTCTGGAGACACACTAGCCACAAAGGAGGTGGAAAATATAGTGCATAAGAACTCTCAATTTTACAAGCAAGTAAGAACCCTCCTCTGGGGCCCCAAGTACCAAGTAAAACAATGCTGGTGATGTTCAATCAATATTTCTTAATGATGTTAACCTATGATATAGAAACATGCAAGCTCACTAAGAAAGATTCTTATTCATCAAGGTTATAGGCAATGTAGAATTAAGTTCGTGAGGTCCATAATTTGAAAAACAAAACTGGGCAAGTTTATTTATTTATTCCTGACTTACATTTGTGGTGAAGTTGGTCTCACGGCTCTCTCTCTTACGCTTAACCACTTTAAAATATAAAATTTAAAAATCTAATCATAAAGTTAAGGAATAACATGATGAAAAAGGAAACTGGGATTGATACATCATTGTCAGATCGGATCAGTACATCCAGATTGAGGTGGTTCGGGCATGTAAAGAGGATGGAGCCAACAAGGACAGCTTATATTAACTTGGAGAGGCATGTGGCACTAAAAATGATGGTGGGAAGATCAAGAACCCATTGGATGGACATCATAAAGATGGACCTTGTAGGACACTGAAACATGCAATACCATACTTTAAATGACATCAAGTAAAATAAAATTACAAGTAGTTAAAATTATTATGCATTAAACTATCAAATAAAATTTGTCTACGTGATTATATAAAGTATTTCTAACTAGCCTTTCTAACCCTCGACTGGTACGTAAATGGCGTTGTGGGGTCGAAAATAATACCATAGAATGGATGACCTCAAACACCTTTTATTTAAGTTTCAAAAACAAATGCATTTCAATTATATTTCCTTATGCCTTTTGCATTACCTGCAATGAGAAATTAATATCTTGTGAGATAATGTACAATTGTTTTACCGTCACTGATTTTAAAAGAAAATCGCACTCTCATGAATTAAACTTAAATTAAAACAAATTTTAAATGTTCATTGTTCCAAAGCAAATTAAAAGGTAGATTTAAATATTATAGTATACAAAACTCATAAAACTTTGGAATTTCACAGTCATTTATGTCATTTTCACAATCACTTAAGGGGTGGAAGTTTGACAATAACTTTCTGACTTGACGTCTCACTTGCCTGTTGGGCTCGGTAGCTGACCACTTCTATCTGTTCCTACCAGAGAAAGATGACGGCTGGTTATGGACGTCTAGGTTGTCCGTGAAACTTCACTCTTCATCTTCCTTGCCTTCTTCTTGTTCCGAATTCGTGTCTTGCTCGGAGTTGTAATCTGGATCATTTTCATCTGAGAGATTGCTGTGATCACTTCCTTCGGCATCTTCCTCTAAAACACTGCGATCCTAGGATCACACACTGACATGCCAGGGCAAGATGTCAAAGCCATGGCATGGCTTACATGAAGAAAAAGTACTAAACACATATTTCGAATGAAATACGAACACTTACAAAATTTTAAGTCACGACAAACTTCATAACACAAACGCCGTTGTGGGGTTGTAAACAGCACCACACAATATTTAAATCAAGTTCCCGAGAAAACCAATATTTACTAAACGATACAACTCCAGATAGCAGTTGACCTTACATTAAGTAACAGCTACAGTGAACGGCGATAGCCAGAACGGAATACGGAGGGAGCACCAGGGTTGTACAAATTCACTGGTATCTTTAAAGACACCACAATGCCAGTCGAGGGTTAAATCCAGTTCACTCAGGCCATGCTGTCATGCTACACCATTACCAGTTACTGAACTGTAGTTTAAGAATGATTCATAAGACAGGATCGAGATGAACTTTTAGATTGGCCACTCTGTGGAGAAAGCTCGAGATCAATGAACAGTGTCCGAGAACTGACCCGACCCACTACAAGTCACCAGTCATCAGTACCATACTGGCAAGGTAATTTACTTGTTATTTTTTTTAACATGAGTTACGCATAGTTTATTAGTAATTTACTTCATGTAGAAAACCAGTCTTTTAAGCAGGTGTAAAAATATATTGAATTTGTTTGAAAATATTAAAATACCTACAACTTCCATATTTTAACATAGTTTTTAAAATGTTTGCGCCGGCCCCGCAGTGTAGGGGTAGCATGCTTGCCAGTTTTTAAAATGTTTGCGCTGGCCCCACAGTATAGGGGTTGCATGCCTGCCAGTTTTTAAAATGTTTGCGCTGGCCCCACGGCGTAGGGGTAGAGTGCCTGCCTCTTACCCGGAGGCCCTGGGTTCAGTTCCCAGCTAGGTCAGGGATTTTTACTGGGATCTGAGGACTGGTTCGAGGTCCACTCAACCTACGTGATTACAATTGAGGAGCTATCTGATGGGGAGATGGCGGCCCCGGTCTTGAAAGCCAAGAATAACGGCCAAGAGGATTCATCGTGCTGACCTCATGACACCTCATAATCTGTAGGCCTTTCAGCTGAGCAGCGGTCGCTTGGTAGGCTGTGGCCCTTTGGGGCTGTTGCGCCATGGGGTTTGGGGTTTTAAAATGATGTTCATGCGTCCCTCTATTGAAAGGTTTTAAGAACATTCTTGATCTTTCACACATTTTTAAAAACTGAGAAACCTGTGAATATCTTGCACTAATACTTGTGTAACAATTTATTTGCATTGATTTTCGAAGTTTTAGTAACAGCTTTAAATCCCTTCACTATATCAATCCATCAATCAATCAGTCACCACTGATATACATTTAGGGCTGATGTCCATGTAGCAGGTTCTCTATTAGTTGTTGAACCAATATTCTCTTAAATTATTTCAAGGAAGTTTGAAATATATCAAACACTAGCAGATGTGCTCGTGCTTTGCTGTGGAATTCTAGTTGTATAAAGAACTGTATATGAAATAGTCTACATGATTACACATTACATATAAACTTAGTCTCTTTATATATTAGGATATATATAGAAATATAGTATAGATAGATATAGATACCATATAGATTATTGGAGTTATGAAGAAAATTTATATTAATTTTGTTCTGGTAAATCAAATTTTCCACGAACCTACTACGCTGGCGTAGAAGGGGGAGAGGTGATACTTCCACGTGGCGCATCCCAGGTGGCGGATAGGGGGTCCTAACCGGCTTGCCGGCGGACTTGAGGGAAATAAAATACCTCTCGCGGGCCAAACACACTACCCCCTGCGGGTGGGGAACGCACATGTAGAATACACCCGCGGTATCCCCAGCCTGTCATAAGAGACGACTAAAAGGGGCAATCAAGGGATGATCCAATTAGAACCATGAAACTACTTGTAATTATTACCATCACACAGGGAACACCATGGGTTGCATTTACTTGCGCGTAGTACCACTATGTTAGGTATGCAATAGGTTTGTGATTAGTAGCAACAGTGTGAATCAGGAGGAGGGTCCTACATTACCTGTGATTCGTACCCCTATGTGAGCGACACCATGGTTCTGCCTTACCTATGCTCAGTTCCCACTATGTGAGGAATTCCACGGGATAGTACGAGTCCCTGTGGTTAGTCCACTTATGTGCGGAACGCCATGGGTTTGCGTTGCCTGTGAGTGGTGCTGCAGTGTGCGAGACACTATAGGTCTGTGTTACATGTGCGCATTACACTACCTGTGAATAGTACCATAATGTGTGGAATACCGCGAGTCTCCGCTACTTTTGATTAGTACCGCAACATTACACATAGCATGGTTCTGCTTTCCTAGCAATAAATACCATTATGAGGGGCTGTAGACCTAGATTTTGGACCCAATTTGACAATACGCATAATCGATTCAGCATCGTGCTATAGAAGCAGTCCCTTGGTCAGTAATACTATTGTTTTGTGCCAGCTTCTGTGCATGTGAGGCACTGTGGGTAATTTCCACTGATCGTTTTAAAATCATATCCGTCCATCCATTCATTCTTCATCCTTGTGCTTTGAATTCTGGTCAGTGGAGGATTCTGGAATTTCATCTCATTTCATACCATTAGGGGCCAGTGACCTCGATGTTAGGCCCCTTTAAACAACAAACATCAATCAATCAAATTGAATTTTGAGTACACCTGCTGTGCACCAGTGTTTAATAGGACTTAATTGTTCAGACAGCTTATTCACTTTTAAGGGTCCCAGGCATATGTTTTCCTCTGATTTGCTTCAAATTTTCTTTCGCTACATAGCCCATCCTCTTAAGAGGTAATGCGATACTAAAACACAGAAAAGCATCTTTTTTCTGAAATACTGTTAGAATTACAAAGGAAATGTTTTCAAACTTCTTTCTAGGAAGTAGAAACTTCACTACACTCGCTGACTCCATTATTTAATAGGACTAACCATTTAGGCAGGATACCGTATTCACTTTTAAGGTTTCCAGGCATATATTTTCCTGTAACTTGCTTCACATTTTCTTTTCTTTCAGGGTGCCCTTAAGAGGCACTGTAATAGTAATTAGCCTGTATGGTAACCAAAGGGTCTAGCTGTATGTGTGCCCAATTTGAGGATGGTCCTTCAAATAGTTTTTACTGAAAATAAACCAAGACAAAGAGATGAAGAATGAAGCATGTGCCAGAATACAGCAAAACATTTTTCTCTCTTAAACTATTAGGGATACAAAAAAAAATTCTTAAAAACTTCTCCTGGCAAATTGAATTTTAAGTACACTTGGTGTGTTCCATTGTACAGTAGGACTAACCGTTTAAGAAGTGTATTCAATTTTAAGGGTCCCAAGCATACATTTTCCCCTGGCTTGCTTCACATTTTCTTTCGCTGTATAGCCCACTTAAAGGATAATGTAACAGTAAGTAACCTGTGTGTTAACAAAAGGTATCAGGTATAAGCTGGACAATTTTGAGCGTCCATCAGTCAAGTAGATTTTGCATGAAAAAAGCACAGACTTGCAAACGTACAAACTTTGAGATTTATTATTGCTGCCATTTTATTCTTTGAATCATTGTTCTCATGGGAACCCTTTGATATTCCGAGATGATACATAGCCTGTATTATACGGAATGATAGTATCTTTCAAGTGGTGAAAGAAATTTCAAAATCGGTCCATTAGTTTCTGAGATTACCCATTAGCCTCCCGGTACATATAAACAAACTTACAGTCTCTTTATATTAATATAGATTTCTCCTGGTAAATTATTCCAATGCCTAATTCCTCTTCCTATAAACAAATAGTTGCCCCACATTGTCCTCTTGAATTCTAAACTTATCTACTTAAAAAGCTCCATTCATATTTATTCATCTACTAACATCATTTCGTACAATCTCTCTACTGTCAGCTCAAAATATGCCGCTTAGTCAAACAGCTCTCTCCGTACTCCCAAGTTTTCCCAGCCCAAAATTTGCAGCATTTTTGTAACACTAATGTTTTGTCTGAAATCACCCAGAACAAGTCTTGCTGCTTTTTTAAAAATCTTTTCTAGTTCTTGAATCAAGTAATTCTGGTGAGAACTGTACGATACTCTAATTTGGTAAAGATCTTTCCTTATATTAATACCTAGGTACTTACAGTGGTTCCCATGAGGTAGGCATACTTTGACTCAATTAAGAGGGAGAGGACTTCTCCTCTTGGTGAAACTTCCATGACATTTCATCTGTTTACTGCCATACCATTGTCTGCTGTCTATCTCACAACTTTGTCGAGGCCTTTTTGCAGTTCCTCACAGTCTTGTAACTTATTTATTTCTCTATACAGTGTAACATCATTTGTGATTCTGGTTCTTTACTCATATCATTTATGTATAAAAAAATCATGGAGGTCCAATAATATTGCCTTGCAAAAACCCCCATTTAATCATTACAGGATTATGTTACTCTAATTCTCTGAGATGTTTGCTAGAAATGTAGCCACCCATTCGATCACTCTCTATTGTCTAGTCAATAGCCCTCATTTTCATCAGTAGTTCCCATGATCTACCCTATCAAAAGCTTTGGCTAGATAACAGCTACATTGTCCATTTGACTTCCTGAATCTAAAATATTTGCTATATCTTGCTGGAATCCTACAACGTGTACCTCACTGGAATAACCTTTTCTAAATCCGAACTGCCTTCTATCTAACCATTTAAGTAATTTTGCAAACGTGTCTTATATAAGTAGAAAGAATGTTTTCCTAGATTTTCATAATTTTACGAATGTATACCAAAAATATGCTGGTCGTTTTATGCTTTGCTGAAAACAAAAACAGCTTATTGCTGACTGAACATAATATTTAAGTACGGTACCTATTTTAAAATAAGCTGATTTTCCTTTCAGCACCAAAAATATCACTTTATAACAGTACTTTGCCATTATTTTAATTTTATCTGAAGAAAGAATTGCTATACCAGTACATTTGTATTGTTTTACAACACACTGGCTTATAATTGCATGCAAAGTGCACATAGCAATAAAACAGCGTAGTTTATTATAACTTATAGTAGGTAACTTACTGTAGGCTTTCTTTGTACCGTATATAAAACCGGTCTTTTACGTAGATGTAAAAACTGCGTGACTGCAAATATCTCCACCCCTATAGGACCTAAAAGCAACAGAACCCACATTAACACCGGCTATTCGATACATCTCCATTATGATATAGATGTTGATTCCCATTGGTATTACATCTCCATTAACCGAGATCGATGACCAAGGGCGTCTGAAGATCTTGAAACGGAAACAAAATGCTAACAATATTTATCGTGGACAGGCTGCCCACATCATAAACAAGGCAAAGCTATCCTTTTACATCAAAGAAGCATATTAACTACTCTAAAAACATCATATCCCTTTGCTCATGAAAGTAACTTCCGACGATTACTAAAATGTTTATATATATTAGTTCCATACATCATTCTCGATTGCTACAAGAAATATCTGCATGTATACCCCTAAAACTCTGTATACCAGGTGGCCCGCGAACGCCGTACTTCCTACTTACAAATGTCCCGCATGCATTATTGATGCATGGGATGCCTAATCAATTGTTTTCGAAGAAGCGCTACAACGTGCTGTATTTCGGATGCTGTGAAACAAATAGCAGTCATTTTACTCTACACATTCCCTAACAGGGTACATTTGTAAATGCGCCAAAGATGTAGCAAAGAACATTTAATAACTTACCCGTATTCATTTATACAAGTGCAGGCATTCCACTCGATACAAGAGTTGTTTGTATGAAACAAAAACTAATACTGTTCGGCGAAATACGTGTGTAGAAGGCAGACGTCTCTTTGGAAACTCCTGCGCATTCCGTCTGCGAGTTTCGGCTGCATTCCGACCAAATTCTCCATAGATTAAAATTATTTACCTATGTGTATTCGTCGTTGCTGAAGACGCTGACCATTGCCGATATGCAGACTGCAAATGTAGTGCTGCTGTACTACCCTACACTAGCCTAGCGTTCGGAAAAGAGGTTTACTAATGCAAGGGGTTGCATTAGACGGGTAGCGCTGACGAACATGTTGCGAGCGACCGTCCGGTTGTTATCTCTTAGTATTCTGACATAACCTTCTTCTGGTAGTAGTGCCTATGTGAAAATCAGTTAGTAGATATCCCATTCATCATTTGTGCATGTAGATCACTTATAAGTACAAAGTACGGCGCTCGCGAGCCGCCTGGTAAATACAGGCTAACAATGATGCAAATATGCCACTTTGTAAAGAGATGACAACATTTTAAAGCCTTGTTTCAGCGATACATAACAAGTAACCATCGCAAGAAACGTTTTCAATTTTTCTTGGTTGTTCTGTCTTTATACGTAGGAACTTTGTTTTCTCACGTATTTTATGCGGAATTTACGTATCACGTTGATTTTTGTCTTTGTGCAATTGCATTGCACAACCCCAGCTGTCATATCAGACGCCTGGGACGAGATAGCAAATAGTGGATACCAGTGACGTAGTGTAAAATTAAAAAATGGGTCCGCTATAGTTTAAACAATCCAGATATAAAACGTGGATGTGAACACCCTCTAAACCGAAGCACAGTACGCTGACCATTCAGTCAAGCAGCCGGACTCGTCGACACCACATATTGCTAGTAAAATGATATATCACAAACAGCACGCGAATTACGAATTCACTTTTTGGGGCACGTACCAGGTGAGTGCATAAGTTTTTGCTGGTTTTTGTGGTAAAGAAAACGCGTAATTTTCAAGAGAAATTCAATTTTGTTTATTCAAAATAGCGGCCATCGCCTTCTACACGCTGCGCCCATCTTTCAGTTAAGTTATGAACACCATGTCAGAAAAGCTGCTTGTCTTTTGGGCCAAACCATTCGTCGAGCCATTTTCCAACTTCCTTGAAATTGCTGAAGTACTGCTCTGCGAGCGCGTGCCCCATTGATGCGAAGAGGCGAAAGTCAGATGGCGCCAGGTCGGGCGAGTACGGCGGGTGCGGAAGGATGTCCCATCCAAACGATTTCAAGATGTCTTTCACTGGTTTTGCTGTGTGAGACGGCGCATTGTCGTGTAACAAAATCACTTTGCTACGTCTTCTGGCCCATTCCGGTCGTCTTTTGATCAAAGCGTGATTTAAATTAATCATTTGTTGGCGATAACGTCGTGCATTAACGGTTTCGTCGGGCTTCAAGAGTTCATAATACATAATACCGCTCTGGTCCCACTAGACACAAAGCATGGTCCTCTTGCCGAATTGATTTAGCCTTGGTGTTGAAGTACCCCGGCTTCGCCATGTGACAGCCACAATTTTCTCCGCTTCGGGTTTTAAAAATAAATCAATTTTTCGTCGCCCGTCACAATTCTATACAGAAATGATTTTCTTTCGTGGTGTTGAAGCAGCATTTCACAAGTGACTTTGCGATTTTCCATTTGCCGTTCATTCAAATCGTGTGCGACCCATTTACCGAGTTTAGGTGATCTTACCCATTGCTCGTAGACGTCTGCTGATTGTTTCTTGTGACACATTTAATGCTTGTGCCAATTGCTGTTGAGTTTGAGTTGGGTCATCATCCAGTAACGCCTGCACTTGGTCGTCTGCGCACTTTTGTGGTCTACCAGAGCGCGCACTGTCTTTCACATTGATATCACCACGTTTAAATTGTCAAAACCATGTCTCACGTGTTCTAATCAATGGAACACATTCACTATATGTTTCTACCAGCAAACGATGACTTTTCACAGCCGTTTTCTTTTGATTAAATAGGAAAAGCAATGCGTGCCGCAAATGTTCTTTTCTAGGCACAAACGTCGACATGATCACTGAACGATAATACACAGACGCTAGTGTTTGGCGGACTCGACTTGTGTGTGTTGGTAAGTTAATGTCAGACGAACAAACTGATGTATGTGTCAAATTCATACGCCGCGTACTGTTCTGTTTGCTGGCGCCATCTCTTAGAGAAACCGGAAAATATACCTCTTAGCTGTCAGCCTGCATTCGGGAAATGGTGGATTCGAACCCCACTGTCGGCAGCACTGAAGATGGTTTTTCGTCCCATTTTCACATCAGCCAAATGCTGGGGCTGTGCATTAATTAATGCCACGGCCGCTTCTTTCCCGCTCGTAGTCCTTTCTTGTCCTATAGTCGCCATAAGACCTATTTGTTTCGGTGTGACACAAAGCAAACTCCCCCACCCCCGCCCGAAAAAGAACTTTGTAAACAAATGTAAAACTGAAAGAGCACGAGCCTATGCCTATTTACTAGCAACATTGAACACTAAAATTTAAAAGTTAAATTATAAAGAATAAAAGAGTCTGGAAACAAATTGCACACTTCTAAAAACAAATTGCTCGCCTCTAATGGCTAACATTCGAAGATCATGGCCAACAATGGGAAAACTTCACTAATCTCTGTTGATGTCACTGTGGTCAGCCTTGCGGCCTTAATTTTTCCACGCCTTTTGAGTCTGTTCTGATATCTCGCTTCCCACTTCAACTGTAGGAAAATGCCTGGATTATCACTTCCTGACACAAAATCTGATTGTTCTTTTCGAGCAGAAGAATCAGCATTAGACTTAGTATTCCTCTCCCATGCTATAGCCATTCGTAGAGAAGCAATTTCCAAGGAAATTGCTTTTCTACATTTGTGAAAATTTCACCTTGATATCTACTGGATTCAAACTTCGACTGATTTCATAAGATGTCAGCAGGTAAGTTACTGCACCAACAGTGCCTGCTCGCCATCGGACTGGGAGGGCTGTAAACCTGGCTAACAGAGAATATGGTTAGAACTACATTTAGGCCAACCGCCTGCCATATTAGCATACGCTAATGAGCAATTAATATAGAGATAGATGCCGTTTTGTCAAAATATCACTGTGTTCAGCCCGGTAAATATAACAGTACGGCGTAGCACGTGGCTCTGGTGTCGACAGACATCGCACTGGCCGTAACAGTTGACGACCGTATGGGAAAAACACGAGAAAGCTGCGCATTTGATTGCTGCCAGATTTATGTGTCATTCCATCTCCGAAGTCGTGCAGGCCGCCGTCTCAAGAGTATTCCATGAGTACGTGGATCGCGGAATACTACCACCACCACTGCAAGGACTGCCGTGGAGAACAACGTAATGAAAACTAAGGTCACCGTGGGCCAGCTAGAATGGTAAAATATGATAGACTGGCCTAGAATGCAGCAGATCACTTGGTAACTCGATGCTTATAACAACAAAATGTGAGTAACTCGATGCTTGACAATAACAAAATGTGAGCAGCAATACCGTCCAGAACCATCTGCTCGCAACAGAGTACAGTAGTTGCCATCCGACAGCGGTATATCTGGTCACCGCACCTCAGAAGGCACAGTGACTGACATCGGCTTTTGGATATTCGAAATATGGAAAAATGATGCCCGGTCATATGAGTCGAGGTACCAGCTGGTACACGACAGTGGCTGTGTACGAGTGTGTCACCTAGCACGTGAGACAATGGGTCTTTCATGCCAGTAGGTTACAGCTTAGTGAAAGACCCTCACTGACGAACGTTACAATAACCTGCTGTATGATCATGTACACCCTTTTGTTCGCCTGCAGCACCCTGCAGAAAATCTTTCCTTGTAGAAGATAATGTACCGCCCTATGGCTCCCGAATTGTGGGCGATTGGTTCAGTAAATAGTCGACAGACATGAGGATGCTTGCCTAGCCCCGAAGGTCACCCGACTTCAGTCCAATTGAGTACATTTGAGATGCTATCGAGAGGAATCTCCGTGACCTGGACACTGTTTCCACATATCTCCGTGCATCTTAGGAGGTTGTGCGACCGTTGTGAATCAGTATGGATCCATAACACCTTCCATACCTTGTGAAGTCCATGTCACACCACGCCACTGTCGTCAGGAGGGTGAAAGGGGGCGCTATACGCTGCTAACCAGATATCTGTAATTGCCCATCAGTGAATATTGGTAAGAGGTTAGAGCTGGTAAGTAAATAAGTAAAAGTAATCTGATTACTTGCTACGATTACTTTAGTAACTTTTGTAATCGTTACCTTCTACAAAAAGTTGTATATACCGGGTGGTCCACCAGCCCCTTGCGATCCAGTTTTATGCATCCCTTCACATTTACTACAATTCTGAAAGACATCGGTCCCTCTCCCTAAACCGGGGTAATAATAATGAGATGTGTGTTTACGGACTAGAAGACAGCAGGAATCGTGAGCGCCACTCTTAATTCATTATGGGTACCTCAAATTAAGCCCGTAAACCGAGTACAGATACGCAGAACACGTACTTTAAAACAGGAGGCGTACGCACAGACCGGGAGCACGGTACTGTATAGGCTGGAAAGTGGGCGCCGTAGGTCAAGTGTCGCTGTAGTTCACATGGCAAGCGGGCGGGGAGGTATGTGATAGTGGACAGTCTCGAGGTAAAAGGTTCGAATCACACATAATAATTTTTTAACAGCCAGTTGCCTGAGATGTTGTAAGGTTGCATACTTGATAGCTTCCAAGGACTAATTTGTTTATTTGACCCTGTAAAATACCGTATGTATAGTTGCATTGGGTATGGTGCTGGGTTGGACGAGGATGTGGAGATGATGGTCTATGGCCAGTATATGCTGGGAAATGGGAACCGTAGGTCAAGTGTCAACGTAGCTCACATGGCTAGCACGCGGTAGGGTGTGTGATGGTTGACAGTGCTCGAGGGTTAGAAGGTTGAAGTCCCATGTTAAGTATTTTTATTAAGCCAATTGCCTGGGATGTGGCAAGGTTGTATACTTAATACCGGTATTTTTCACAGACTGATTTGTTTATTTGGCCCTGAAAAGGGCCGTTGTTATGAAGATGGGTTGGTAAAGGCTAGGAAACATGTGACAGGATTTCAGCTATCCACGTCGTTTAACGCAGCACCTGGTCGAACTGGTGACCTTCGTGGTCGATACAGAACTTCGTGCGATGTTGTAAGGACCGTCTGGCCCGTTATCTAGCGAAATGGATCGGCATGCTTCGGCGATGAGCCGTCTAAGGTGGCAAGGACTGACCGGCTCCTATGCTGACACCAGTTGTTTTTTTATTGCCCCACAGAAAAAGATCAGGGGCGTAAGATCTGGCAGGCCAGAGGACAGATCCTCCTCTTCTTATCCATTTATTAGGATACGTCGCATGGAGATGGTTGCGGACGACCACCGCCGCGTGTGGTGCAGCTCCGTAATGTTGAAGCCACATCCTGCAGCGGCCAAGGAGTGGCACATGTTCCAAAATCGGTGGTAGTTCATCTGGGAGAAACCGCAGGTAGCGTTGGCTGATCAGGTAGGCCTCCAAGAAATGGGGACTGATGAGGTGATCACCCATGACTTCACACCATACATTCACTCCCCACTGTACCTGAAAAGCTGTCTGTCGCATCCAAAGGGGATTATCCACACTCCAGTGATGCATATTATGGCGGTTAACGGTTCCATTGTTATGGAATTGTGCTTCGTCCGTACATTACAGAGTCGCTAGAAAAGCAGAATAAGTGTCAATTTATGCTATAGGATCCACTGACAGAACGTCACCCGGGCATCCTTTGAATAAAACTGTATTCCTTGCTTCAGAAAGAATTTACCCTCCACAGCTCACATATTGTAAAACGTGGCTTGCATAGGTTGGCCTCCGTTTTTCTGCTTTGCATGTCCCTTCGCTTTCTTATCGATATCATTAGTTTTCAAGGGGCCTAACTCTTCATTTTTTGCCTTTCAACGTATTTTATTGTTACCAACGGCTGTTAACCTCTATGTTCCACCCTTAAATTAACAACCACAAGCACCATCACCAGAAGGAATCTCTACAGTCCCTCAAAAATAGATTAAGAGCATGTTATTTTGTCTCTCAGCACACCTGCGCTTGTGTTAAACCATCTCACTCGATATAATCGAACAGGTCTTTATTTTTTCAGGAACATTTAAACCAAACGAGGTAGTTTAACGCAAGTGTGCATGCGCTTGGAAGAGACTTAAATAATAAGATACACTTAACGACTTTTTGAGCGACTGCACGTTTCCTTGCGTGATGCAAGTGGTTGCGAGGCAGAATGAAACAGTGCTCCTAAATATAAAAATACTTGAACTTTTTGTATGATCAGCGGGGTTTTCCAAGTCGACCACTGCCTGTTCCTAACGTACATCGATCTTACATGTTGGCTTTAAGGAAGACCAAAGAGTTCAACAATAATGTTGTCAGTTAAATTTGCATCCTTGTTAATTGTATCTCATGTACTATGTACTCGTGATAAGGACAATAAAGCACATAAATTATTACAATTTCACTGTGTTATGTGGTGCTTTTCTGATTCAACGGCAAGGAAACAAAGGCTTTGTAACTCGGAAATGCTGTAGGCCTACATCATATTGATTTCATCTTCGGCACCCCTTGAGATAATGGCCAGGTATCTGGTTATCAACAAAGCGTGAGTTAAGCACAAAATTTACGCGCCTGACATCAAGGCGGTGGCGCATCTTTTTCTGTCTAATGCCTACTCATTTGAAATCCTTTAATATCTCTAAAAGTAGCCTACTCGTCGGATTTTCAAAATGACCACATCGCTGAATTTGTTGCTCGATTTTTAATTGTTCTATTTGGGTGAAATTAGTTTAGTCCCATTTAAGGAAACAAAGTTGCTACCGGGTTTTCGGTAATTACATATGTGATCGAGAGGAATAGGACATTATTTTATAGGCCCCTTAATACAGTTAAAAGAATTTGAAAACAGAATGTCTATATCTTTAACGGATCAGAAGATATTTGAGGTGGACAACTTAGCAGAATCAGTAACTCCAGTTCAATTTAGTTTTCTTACTTAGGGAAGAAGAATTTCAACACCATACTCACTGTGGTATCATAACCTGACTTGAAGCCTAGAAAACACTTTTTAGGCATTCAAAATAGGGTAGGTATTGAAAATACACTTGTTGAATCATTTCGTGCCTCAGGTTGTGTACAGCATGGCATGGTAAATATTTACTCATATAGCTTTCCGCAGATCCGTTGAAACCACGAAGAATTCCATGAGTTCTGAAACTTAAACACGACTGCATTTTAGGTGCAATGATTTTCAATTAAATTTTATACTGGTACTAACATGTGGGTTATCGTAATTACATTCTTCAAAGCCTGCGAATAGTGTTGCCAATTAGTAAAAAATCACGGTTTCTACATTTCGGATGGCGTTGCTTACGGTAGGCGATGATGATGGCGTGTAGCTTCCGGAGAGGCCTGGTGTTGGTCTTTCTTTCCGAGTATGATGATGATGATGCAGGGAGAAGGTGAAATCCGTTTTTCTTCCATAACGGGACTCGAACCAGCTTACCAAGTCAGACGATAAGACTCAGGAATCATGAATACCAGGCGGGTTATGGTCGATACATCGATGTACCTGCACGTAAATGCATACCGTCAATTGGTAACTCCTTTTTCCTTTAGTTAATGGTGGAAAGGCCTTGTAATAAACAGCAACATACTCTCGTCAAGTTTAAAGTTTATCAGATATATTTCAAATGCATTGAGTAACTTATAAGGGTTGCCCAAATGAAACTGAGATTTTAGTACGACGGTCGTTATTCGAAGGAGGAGAACATTGCGCATGCGTCGGTGGATGGGTACACGTTATGTCAGGAAGAACTCTGGTACCATTGGAAAATATTCGCGTGCTAATTCTGTTTGTACGTGCGGAAGCAAAATGACTAGGTACAGTTTTGTTATGAACTTGCCCACCATTACAAACTCAGCGTCTGTTATTCAGTGGTGGATGGTGTTAGCGGAACCGACATTTACCATCGTATGAAGGCTGTACACGGAGATCAGTGTGTTTCACGCTGTATGGTGTTCAGATGGTGTTGGGAATTTCATCATATACGAGTAAGGACGTGCCAAAACCAAGTCAGGCACGATGGGTGGTCTGGTGAGAAAAAATTAATAAAAAATTCAAGGGATGCTGGTTTGCAAACAATGGTGAGTCTGAAAAGCCGTTGAAGAATGGTTCCACTGCCTACCACGATGGACGTTTTTCGCTTGGGATATGCGCCATCAAATGGGCCTCTGGGGCACTCCTTGAATCGACAAGGTGACTATATTCAGGCAGATATATTGCCCATACATAACTCTCGACTTTCTGTATGTTCACGTACTCCGAACAATGAACCATTACAAAAACCAACGGGAGACTGTTTCATTTGGGCAAACCTTAAACATGGAACTGTTGACCACAGTGTCGTTAGGGCTGCCTTGTAATTTAAGAACTGCA
Organism: Anabrus simplex; assembly: GCF_040414725.1. NCBI lineage: Eukaryota > Metazoa > Arthropoda > Insecta > Orthoptera > Tettigoniidae > Anabrus > Anabrus simplex. The sequence continues at coordinate 165,182,441 of NC_090270.1, read as the reverse complement.
TGTATCCGTTTGAAATTAATAGTTGTCGGTTGCTTGGCAACGTTATGCTCTAAAATATATTTCAGTTTTCTTCCCCTTTCCTATTTTATTTTCTTCCTTTCAAAATGAAGCAGTTTAAATTTCAAAGTGTCGATTTAGGCATGTCCACCACTCATACGAGTATCACGTAACAAGAAGGACAAATAATACGCAACAAACAGGTACGAAAGGAACAAAAACATGATAAAGATAATACTAATTTTATTGCTTTCACGTGCCACACTAATTACCTTTCTACGATTTTCGGAGACGCTGAGGTACCGGAAGTTTGTCCTGCAGGAGCTCCGTTACATACTGGTAAATCTACCGAAACCAGGCTAACGTATTTGAGTACAGACATCGTCAGCGATGGTAGGTTAATGTCAACAAAGCAAGAATCAGACTCGTTCCTCTCGAAGTGTAAACAGGTGCGTTGACGTGTCTTATGCTTAAGATTCAAGCGCAGAGGGGGGGGGGGGGCAGGTTATTATGAGGTTTAGGTTTTGGAGATTAGTTTGTCATTAAAGATATGCCGCGTAGAATTCATTATAAACGATATAGAATAAATTTCGAAATAAAAATAAAGACACAGGAAATCATAAACATGCACCAGAAAAAACCGTGAAAAGCTAATTTGCATGGCCCTACCATCACCGTTTCACGCAAAGTAAAACTACCGGTATCACATTGTTTCACGACAAATCTCCCCCTGTGGGTGGGGGCGGTAGAATAACACACACGGTAACCCCTGCCTGTCGTAAGAGGCGACTAGAAGGGGCCCCAGGGGCTCTGAACTTTGGAGCGTGGGTTGGCGACCACGGGGCCCTCAGCTGGGTCTTGGCATTGCTTCCACTTGTGCCAGGCTCCTCACTTTGAACTATCCTATCCGACCTCTCTTGGTCAACTCTTGTTCTTTTCCGACCCCGACGCCATTAGGTTTGCGAGGGCTAGGGAGTCTTTTATTTTCACGCCCTTCGTGGCCCTTGTCTTTCTTTGACCGATATCTTTATTTTTCGAAGTGTCGGATCTCTTCCACTTTTCCCTCTGATTAGTGTTATATAGAGGATGGTTGCCTAGTTGTACTTCCTCTTAAAACAATAATCACCACCACCAATCTTTCACGACAAACATATGATGGAAGTCTTAGAAGGTATCACACCTGTTACCAAAATCTTTCGTGTATGAGTACATTGCTACATTTTGTTGTTCTATAAATGAGATGTGTTCTTTCGTCTTTGCTGAAGTAATAAAAAGCACAATCAGACTCAAAGATGCTATGATATTCCTAAACAATCATGATAATATTTAACAGATATTGTTACCAGACCCTCTGAACATACATAATCTTTATTATAGACTGTTATCTCTTTCAGCATTCCTCTATGAATTTACTAAACGCCTCCACAACCCACTATTCGTAACTACCTCTGTGGCCTTGCTTATTTCCATACCTATGACCTTTAAATCATTAGAAACTATGTCTAACCATCGTCGTCTTGGTCTCTCTTTACTTCACTTGCCCTACATCGCCGAGTCCATTATTCTCCTAGGTAACCTTTACTCCTCCAATCGCCTCACCACACCACACAACCGAAACTGGTTTATGCGCACAGCGTTCATTCCTAACTTATCCTTTATTTCTCATTCCGAGTACTCTCCATCCATTGTTCCCACCTGTTTGTACCAGCGATCATTCTATATTCATGTCTGTTCCTTCTAACTTATGAATAATATATCCTATCAGACCTTCTGAATATCAAAGAAAATGCTAGACTCATCAATAACGCAGGAAGTGAGGCGAAGGAGTCGTTACACCAGCATAGCCATTTCTTCTTCTATATAAATAAAATCGTAACGACCGTGTGTCTGTACATTGATTATTTTGGCGAAATTTCCGTACAGTTATCCGTTTCAGGTGTAATAATGACCATCTGCTTAATTTTTAGCTTTGGTGTTTGTTTGTTTGTTTGTTTGTTTGTTTCTTTGTCTGTTTGTCTGTCCTTCTATAACTTGAAAACTGCTGGATATATTTCCACCAAACTTCATATTTAGAATCCACCTGTCCTTGGGTAGGTTTTAGCGCAAATATCGCTTCTAAATCCATGAACTGAGTGAGGATTTTTACGAAACCGAAACCGTGATTTTGCACTCCCTCAAAGTATACACAACCGAACTTAATGGAAATCTACATGCCTTAATGAAAATTAATTTCTAAACCTTTTTTTTCTCATGTGCATCATTTCGATACCAGGATTAATAACGGAGATATCATTAACGGACCGTTTTTCGGTACAAGTCCCACCGGACTTAACGCAAGAGCGGGTGCGCGTAAAGCGTATTTCTTACAACTTGAAAACTACTTAGATATTTAAACCAAACTTTATATTTAGCATCCACCCCTACAAGGGTAGGTTTTAAGGTTTATACCATTTCAAATTCCTGGAATGGACTGGGGTTTTATAGGGGACCGAAATGGTGATTTTTACTCTCCCACAATATATAAAGTACAAGACCAACCTGACTGGAAATCCAATTCTAATTTCTTTTTCTCATGTGCATTTTTCAACGGGAGGATTAATAAGGGAGATAACATGAAAGGTCGGTTTTCAGGCTAAGTTTAGCGGACATAGCCCAAAAGGTGTTATACGTGGAGCAGATTCCTTATCTATCTAGATAAATCATATCGTAACGACCGTGTGTTTGTGCATTGACTATTTTGGCGAAATTTTCGTACAGCTTTCCGTTTAAGGGGTAATAATGATCACCTGCATATTTTTTAGCTATAGTTTCCTGGAAGTCCTAAATTTTACCCCCCCCCCCTCGCCCAAAATCAAGATTGCCTCACAATCTGCCACACGAGCTGAAAAATTGAAATTAAGCAAATTTATACGTTTTAGCCGGTAACCTACGGAAAACTTCCAAGATCTTTAAATATTTCACTTTTTATGCCGAATAATATCGAAATATAGGCAATTTAATAACGGTGCAGACCTACGTTTCGAGGTATTTCACGGCTAAACAGTAAGTCCTATCACAAAACGGATGGCACGATCTCCGTTCAATTTCGAGTGATCTACAACTTTGGTCCTGTGATATTTCGTCGTCTCTCTCTCTCCCTTATAGGGTAGATTTGGCTGTATATTTCGATGGTTCGTAAATTTTGTGCTTTTTACACATGTATTACTTAGTTTGACACACTTATAGGAAAGAATTTGGCACGCACATTGACATGACCAATGGCTATATGCGAACCCAATTTCATGATTCTAGCTTCCACGTAAGTATGTGAAAAATAATATAAAGTGATGAAAATGTACCCAAATTTCACCCCATTCAAATATCGTAACTCAATCGAACCCATAAATATGTGAGATACACCAAACACGTAGAGCGATAAAAGGGACGTCTGAGGGTGCAAACCGTTTGTTGGTATGATGTACCGTTTAGGAGCAGTAAATCTCGAAATGAATGTTTGTACTTTCAAACGTGCCCATGCTTATCTGGCATCTATATAAATATAATCACAACGACCGTCTGTCTATACATTGGCTATTTTGGCGGAATTTCCGTACAGTTATCCGTTTCAGTTGTAATAATGACCATCTGCATATATCTTAACTTTGGTGTCTGTTTGTCGGTTTGATTGTATGAGTGTTTATAACTTGAAAACTACTGAATATATTTCTACCAAACTTGATATTTAGAATCCACCTGTCCTTGTGTAGATTTTAGGGCCAATATTATTTCTGAATACCTAAATTTACTGGGGGTTTATCCGAAAGCGGAACCATGATTTTGCGCTTCCTCAAAATATGCACATCCGAAATTAATCGAAATCTACAATCCTTAATGGAAATCTATTTCTAAAACTTTTGTTCTCATGTGAATTTTTCGACAGGAGGATTAATTAATAAGTGAGATATCATGAACGGTTGGTTTTGCAGGTTAAGTCCAGCGGACGTAGCCAAAATGTGTTGTACGTGGAGCAGATTCCTTATCTATCTATATGAATAAAATCGTAACGACTGTGTGTGCCTGTACATTGACTATTTTGGTGAAATCTTCGTTAAGATGCCCGTTTGAGGGGTAATAATGATCGTCTGCATATTTTTTGGTTTTATTTCCTGAAAGTCATAATTTTTACCCCCTCACCCAAAATCCAGATTGCACCATAATCTGCCAAACAAGCAAGAAAATTGAAATTTGGCAAAATTATACGTTTCAGCCTGTAACGAACGAAAAACTTTACAGATCTTTAATTTTTTCATTTTTTATCCCCGAAGAATATCGAATATGGAAGCAATTTTAATGATGGTGCAGTCCTTCGTTTCGAGGTATTTCGTGGGATAAACGGGAAGTCCTATCACATAACGGATGGCACAATCTTCGTTGAATTAGGAGTGATCTTCAACCTTGGTCTTATGACTTTTTGTCGTATCGCTTATACGTTAGATTCGTCTCTATTTCTCGATTTTAAGTAAATTTGGACTCTTTACCTATATAATTCATACTTTCAATCACTTACAGGAAAGATAGTATGATCAAACTCTACACGAACATTGGCCCACCCAGTACCCATGCGTGAGCGAAATGCTATGTCACATAATTATCTGAAAAGTAATGCAATGTAAGATAATCTTACACAAATTTCAACCTATTCAACGTTTCTGACTCAATCTGACCCATGAATAGATGGGATGCGAGAAAATATCATAGGGCCAGCCATTTAGATAGCTAAATACTGCGCCTTACGGTACAATCCTTTGTCAATATGACGTACCGTTTAGTAGCAGTTAATCTGTAAATGAAGATCTGCAATATTGTAAACATGCATATAGGTTCGTATGTCCATCTATATATATTCATTGATGTCGATTTGTAGCGATCGAGAAAGGGTGTGTCTGCTATTATAATCAGTACTCCCTACACCGACTTTGACTGCTGGCAATGGGAATGGGGTCCTTCTCCAAGTCCTGTGTAACTGGCACTAGTAAGGATAGCCTACCATTTCAAAGAATAATTCACTTCTCGATTTGTCTTACAGAAGGCAAGGGATCATGCAGTTTTGTTCGAAAGTCCCCTACCCTATTGTGTTTGGCTCTAGGCCGGGGTGTCCGCCATTATAAACAAATGTTCCAATCTAAAATTTGACTAGCATTAGGCATAGTGGCCTGCTATTTTCATGGAAACTCACTAATTCTGTGTGACTGGCAGTAAGCTGGCTGGAAGCAGTAAAAATGGCCTGTCATTATAATGATAACTGCACAACTCAATTTTGACTGGTGGTAGGGAAGTTTCCTGCTATTATAATAAAAACTACTCAACTGTAATCTGTCTGAAAGTAGGAAATGGGTCTGCCATTGTAACTAAAACTCCCCAAATCGATTGTAACCGCGCAGTAGGCAATGGGGCCTGCTATTATAATGTAAACTTGCCAACTCGATTGTGAATGGCAGTAGGCAAGTGAGCCTGCCGTTATCATCACAACTCCGCAACCCTCACTTTACATTGGAAACAACGTATGGGGACCTCCCCATGCTATTTCTTGGATAAGGCTAAGAGACATGCAATTTTAAAACAATCTCACTTACTGCACGCACAGTCTTTACGTCGATATCCGTATAGAATGTAGAACACCGTAGCGAAGCACGGGTACATTTGCTAGTTTTGGAATATAACTGTTTATTAAACTTTCTGATCCGACTCTGTGGTGTAGTGGTTAGTGTGATTAGCTGCCACCCCCGGAGGCCCGGGTTCGATTCCCGGCTCTGCCACGAAATTTGAAAAGTGGTGCGAAGGTTGGAACGGGGTCCACTCAGTCTCCGGAGGTCAAATGAGTACAGGGGGTTCGATTCCCACCTCAGTCATCCTCGAAGTGGTTTTCTGTGGTTTCCCACATCTCCTCTAGGCAAGATGGTACCTAACTTAGGGCCACGGCCGCTTACTTCCCTCTCCCTAGTCTATCCTTTTCGATCTTCCCATCCCCCCACAAGGCCCCTGTTCAGCATAGCAAGTGAGGCCTCCTGCGCGAGGTACCTACTGGTCCTCCTCCCCAGTTTTATCCACCGACCCAAAGTCTCATGCTCCAGAACACTGCCCTTGAGGCAGTAGAGGTGGGATCCCTTGCTGACTCCGAGGGCAGAACTAACCCTGGAGGGTAAATGGATTAAGAAAGAAAGAAAGAAAGAAAGAAAGAAAGAAAGAAAGAAAGAAAGAAAGAAAGAAAGAAAGAAAGAAAGAAAGAAAGAATTAAATTTTCCGCACCGCTACTTTTCTGTTTGTAACTGATATTTGCGTCAGGTATAGACCTACCTAACTCGTTAATTTTGTCTTCACACGACAGCACGTTTACATGATAAACAACTAACACTATTGGTGGTAACTCACTGCATCCCAAAGAACTAGTTACATGGGTTCAACCCGTAGTAGCAAACTAAACCTGTGAAAAGAGTACTGTGGAGAAAGAATATGTTTGCTCATTCCCTAAAACTATTTACACCTATTTAGAGCTAACTTTGTAGTAGAACTAACCATACCTATCTGCCATCTACATGCAATTGCTGTAACTTTAATTAATTGCTCTGTGAGGGTTGGAAGTTCATATAACTCCAAGAATTGGAGAGATTCTATTGAAATAAGGCTGAAACCATTGAGATTACTTAAGCGGGTAAATAGGTTTGGTGCAGTAAATGCATTTTATATACTTATTTGAAGGATAAGTTCGACGATTTTTAAAGGCTTGTTATCGTCTTAAAATAAAAGTCACTGGCAATTACACAAGCACGGACATCATAACAATATCGGTTATAAGAAGGATTTCAAAACGTTGCTTCATGTAAGAGAAATGGAAGTAAATAATAATGGATCTTCAATTGTTATAGATTTTTAGGTACACCAGGGTGTCAGAATTTTGTTCCGTGCGAGTTTTTTTAACGAGCAGGTAGACAATGATAGGTAGGGCTTGGAAGTTGAAGACCTAAAAATTGCATAAAAACAACCCGTAGAAAATTCTTGGAGCTCATAAAATTATAATTGCCCGCCAATTGGTAACCATGGTGTCGACTTCGACTTCATACTGCCGCAAAGGTACAGAGAATGGGAAACAATAGAATGACAAATAGAGGAAAAGGTAAGGGCTGTACAGTTTACCCCACGACACCGGGCTTCACCCTTTCGCTACATTATCACACACACACACACACACACACACACACACACAGAGAGACAGACAGACAGAGATCCACCCACCTGGACGCGCATGGTGCCCATGGGTGTCAAGTAGATAATAATGTTATTTGCTTTACGTCCCAATAACTACTTTTACGGTATTTGGATGTGCCGGAATTTTGTCCCTCAGGAGTTGTTTTAGGTGCCAGTAAATCTACCTACACGAGGCTGATGTATTTGAGCACCTTCAAATACCACCGGATTGAGCGGAGATCGAACCTGCGAAGTTGGGGTCAGAAGGCCAGCGCCTCAACCGACTGAGCTACTCAGCCCGACAATCGCGTCAACTAAATAGAAAGACCTGCACCAGGCTTCTCTGGAGGCCGAAGGATCATCATCAAATGCGTTGTTACGAATCAGGAGAACGACCACTGCATCACTTTTAAAACATTAATCAGGAGGGTCCATTGTCAGTTAAATACAATACGCCGTTTGTTTTTCTTTCAGATATACCGGAATATAAAAATGGTCTCACACTGCATGCATACCAGTCCAAAAGATCATCAATTAAAGGGACAGATCAAGAGATGGAGATGATTGGGTATGTGATTTATATAGAAATATTTTTAACTAGTCTATAGGAAATTAACATTATAAGTCGTAGGCCTACTTCCTATATATTCGTACAAGAAACACTCAACTCGATCGAAACTGGGATTTCGTTCGGATTGCTCCGGTAGTTGGCTGAGGTGGTGTACTTCTCAGAAACTGAAACGGTTTTGGCTCAAAGTGATATTTAGCGCCTTTTTGAGCGGTGAAGTTTGGGGCGGTTGGCTTTGTGCTCGGCGCGTGGAGGTATGCCCGCTACCACTGCCTCTGTAACAAGCTCATCGAGGGGCAAACCGGCATGCTGCCAAATAGGGCTTCCTGGGGAGATTAAATAAACAACTGAACCTGAATTAAGATGTAGCCCTAGTATTTGGCTGGTGTGAAAATGGGAAAACATAAAAAAACATATTCAGGAATGCCGACAGGAATGGGGATGGGGGTCGAACCCACTATCTCCCGAAAACAAGCTGATCGCTAACGGAACCACGCAGCTAACTCTTCCGGTAATTATTTACAGTTCATACAACATATAGTCTAACATTAAATACACTAAACAATGGATGAAAATATGTCACTAAGGTACTTGTGGCGTGAATATAATGTTTACGAAATTTTTACAGCGAGGTAATTGAGTTTTATGACAGTCATCTAGCAGTTACGCACTAATAGTGGCTTTACGTCGCGCCGACACAGATAGGTCTTATGGCGACAACGGGATAGGACAGCCTTAGAAGTTGGAAGGAAGCGGCCGTGGCCTTAATTAAGGTACAGCCCCAGCATATGCCCGGTGTGATAATGGGAAACCACGGAAAACCATCTTCAGGGCTGCCGACAGTGGGGTTCGAACCCACTATCTCCCGATTACTGGATACTGGCCGCACTTAAGCGACTGCAGCTATCGAGCTCGGTAACGATCTTCCTAAACTCAGGAAAATGATGTAAACAGTTCCAGTAGAATAGAAATTGGCTTACTGCTTGGTTTACCAAGCTCGATAGCTGCAGTTGCTTAAGTGCGGCCAGTATCCAGTATTCGGGAGATATCGGGTTCGAACCCTACTGTCGGCAGCCTTGAAGACGGTTTTCTTCGTTTCGCATTTTCACACCACACATAACCCTTTCCTATCCCACCGTCGCCATAGGACCTATGTCCGACTCCATGGCTAAATGGATAGCGTGCTGGTCTTTGGCCACAGGGGTTCCGGTTTCGATTCCCGGCAGGGCCGGGAATTTTAACGATCATTGGTTAATTTCGCTGTCACTGGGGCTGGGTGTATGTGTTGTTGTCCTCATCATGACGCGCAGGTCGCCTACAGGAGTCAAATCAAAAGACCTGCACCTGGCCAGCCGAAAATGTCTTCGAACGCTCCCGGCACTAAAAGCCATACGCCATTTCATAGGACCTATCTTGTCGGCGCGACGTAAAACAACTTGTGAAAAAAAGAAAACAGGTTGGTTTATTCTTACTCCCCTTGACGAAGAGGATGAACGATAGATCAACACGTACAATTTTAAATGGGCGAACTCTTTAACAAGTTGTAATAAACTTGCATTTGAATTGAAACACTTCAGCGTATTTGAGACATCACAAATTGGTGGTTCTCGCTACAGAACATTTGAATGGCCTAATTGCTTTGGGTTTCCCATGTCACAGAACTGCATTTCAGCGCAGTAACATTGTTGAAATTCTTCAACCGAGCGAGTTGGCCGTGCGGTTAGTGGTGCGCAGCTGTGAGCTTGCATTCGGGGCTGTATCTTAACTAAGGGCTCGGCTGCTTCCTTCCCACTCCTAGCCCTTTCCTATCCCATGTATTCCATCGTCGCCATGCGACATCAAAAAATCTTCAAGTTACTCAATCTGTGTAACTGACAACCGTTCACAAACATACATAACGTAGATATGATTGCAGACGAGCGTGGTCACGACAGCTCTTTGCAAAGCATGGATCAATTACCACTCCTACCGAGGAGACTCCACAGAATTTATTGTGAGACTGGATGTTTGCACATTCCAACTGCCTTACACTCGTTATATCCAATACCAGATGGCTGTTAACAAAAAGGAATACCCTTAGTCTTAAAATTGGCCAATCTGTCTGCAGGCCTACTTCATATTTAACAAGTTCTAGGGACAATCAAATCTTATTATACCACGTGGATCAGCTGCGGCTGTTTTATTTTTCAGACATACGCCATTTGATAGGAGTTAAATGTCTCTTAATCGTATCTTACGCAACATCTTACAGCTCGATATAGGCTCCCCCGTACAATGCAAAAACCTTACAAGGGGAGGCAGTAAGTGTGGCCCATATCAAAAACACCGTACCCTTTTATGAGAATCTGTTAATTAATTTACCTTAGGGTCAAGTTAAGCCGCGCACAAATTGAGTAACATGTGAAAGCATCAAATAATTTACAAAATAGAGTAAATATAAACAATCAGGTTAAAGCACAAAGAAGAAATCGAGAGATATATGTACAATACAGAAAAATAGGAAGAAAAAAGTACAAATTAGTTGCGCGTAGTACCACTATGTTAGGTACAAAATAGGTTTGTGATCAGTAGCAACAGAGTGCATTGCCGGCTTTTATAGTACCTGTGATTAATACCACTTTAGGAGCGATACCGTGGATGAACGACACCATGGGTGAACGACACCATGGTTCTGGCTTGCCTATGACTAGTACCCACTATATGAGGAACACCACGGGATAGTGCAAGTCCCTGTGGTAAGTACACGTATGTGATGAACACCATAGGTTTGCGTTGGCTGTGAATGATGCCTCAATGTGCGAAACACCATAGGCCTGTATTACATATGCGAATTTCATTACCTGTGAGTAGTGCCATAATGTATGGAATTCCGCGAGTCTACGCTACTTTTGATTAGTCCCGCAACATGACAAATACCATGGTTTTACTTTCGTAGCGATAAGAACCATTATGAGGGGCCGATGACTTGGATTTTGGACTCCTTTAGACTACACACATCATCGATTCAGTATTATGCTATAGAAGCAGTCCCTTGGTCAGTAATACTATTGTTTTACGTCAGTTTCTGTGAATGTGAGGCATTGCGGGTCGGATCCACTGATTGTTTTAAATTCATATCCATCCATTCATTCTTCTTCCTCGCGTTTTGAATTCTGGTCAGTGGAGGATTTTGGACTTTTAATTTGTCATTACATTTCGTCTCAATTCGTATCGTTAGGGACCAATGACCTAGATGTCAGGCCACTTTCAACAACAAGCATCAGCATCATAAATACATAAATTAACAGGTGAAAAATGAAAACTTAACTAGGATGTCCAGTTGTTGAAGCTGTCAGCAGATCATCGATAATTCCGCGGAAGGCTCTATGTGGGCATCTGAAGGTGACGTGTTGCATTGTTTGGAGTTCTTCACCACAGTCAAAGCTTGAAGAGGGCCTCAGGCCCCAAGAATGCATCGCAGAGCCACTTATTCCATGCCCAGTGTGCACTCTGTTTAGTGGGACGCATACAATCCGCGGGAGATGAACCACGGGTGGGGGCTGCGTAGGGTCAAAGATCGATCTCCATTCGTCGGGGGCTTTAGCAGTTCATTCTTCATTCCAAGTTAGCAGTCCACAGTGGTTTTCTTCCATCAGTTTTTCAGCCAGCAGCGGGGGAGGGTGTCTGAATTTCAGCCGGGCTGAAGCGATTCTTTGGATGTCTTGATGAATTGGAAGTGATTTGTTGGTCTGTATTTTACTTGATTCTCGGATGATATTGTTCATTCGGCGTAGATCTGGAGGAAGTATGTTGGTAAGGACTGTAAGCCAGTGCAGTGGGGTTGTTTTGATGACACCGATGATAATCCGTATTGTCTGATTCAGGACGGTGTCAGTTTTCTTGGTGTGGGCGCTATTCAGCCAGACGGAAGAGCAGTATCCGGCTGTTGTATAAACCAGACTTAAGGCAGAAATACGTAAAGTTGCCGCTGTGGATCCCCATGTGCTGCCAGATAGCTTCGATAAGATGTTGTTTCTTATACTTAGTTTGGCTGTAAGGTTGGAGAGACGTTTTGTTGTATGACAGTGTCCGGTCCATTGTTACAGAGATATTTTGGGTTTGGTTTGTACGGTAAAATGCTGTCATGGAGAGTCAATTTCAAGGTGGTATGAGCCAATATGTTACGCGAATGTTCCTGTTTCGCTTGTGCGAGGTGTCAGGTGCCCCTTTTGAAAGAAATTTGTCAGTAAGCAGAGATCTGCAGAGGTCGACGCCACGAACAAATATCATTAAAAAAAGCAGAGATCTTCCGTTAGCGAGTACTCAAGGGTGTGGAATGTTGTGTATTGCGTGGCTATGCAAATATAATTAGCATAGACAAATTGTCTTGAAAATTGTTTCTGGGATATCTGCGAGATAAACATTAAATAACAGGGGGACTAATATGGAACCTTGGGGAAGTCCATTATATAGTTTTCTTGATTTGCTATCTGAAAGCTGCGACTGATCATATTTGCAGTGTTTTTTACACTGTAAGGTTTTCAGGAGTGTAAACATTAACCCGTCCCTCAATACAGCCGTGAAATCTTTTTTTTGCTAGTTGTTTTACGTCGCACCGACACAGATAGGTCTTACGGCGACGATGGGACAGGAAAGGGTTAGGAGTGGGAAGGAAGCGGCCGTGGCCTTAATTAAGGCACAGCCCCAGCATTTGTCTGGTGTGAAAATGGGAAACCACGGAAAACCATTTCAGGGCTGCCGACAGTGGGGTTCGAACCTACTATCTCCCGAATACTGGATACTGGCCGCACTTAAGCGACTGCAGCTATCGAGCTCGGTGCCGTAAGATCTATGAACACCGCACCGGTCTTTAGCTTCTCTTCAAGTCCAGTTTCAATGAATGTCATCAGAGCAAGTACTTGGTGTTCGCAAATTCGTTCCAGTCTAAATCCAGCTTATTCTGCGGGGAGGATGTTGAAGGCGGCTGGACTGATTCTGTTGTAGATCAGCCTTTCCAATAGCTTGTAGGTTGAGCTTAATAATGCTATGGGTCTATAGCTTTCGGGAGCATTGAGTGGTTTTCCAGATATCAAGAAACAATGATTTTTGATCTCTTGAAATCCTGTGCGTTGGATGAATGAAAAGAAGTCAGCAAGGCATTTCCTAGCGTTTTTTCCACAGTGAACCAGGAACTTATTATGGATGTTGTCAAAGCCTGATGCATTTCTCGTTTTGCAGCTTTGAAAAGCTATTGTGACTTCATCTGTGGTGGATGGTGATGCTAGATCCGGTTTTATTTAGTTTCGCAGGTCTCTTATGATTGTTTTGGAGTGTGCTTTGATTTATTCCTTGACATCTAAATGATTCGGTCTGGTATTCTGCCTGGTTTGACTTCCTGAGGTGTTTGTGGTTTGTGGGAGTGGCCTCCTAGTTTTTTAGAAGGCTCCAGGCTTTTATTCTTCAATGCTTAAAGTCTAGTTCCTCAACCGTTTTAGTCCACCCTTCCCTTCTGCCTTTATCCAGACTGCTAATGATATCATCTGCAACTTCTGTCTGACCAATCTGTAGGAATTCTTGATACAAAAGCTCACTAGTGTCGCTCTAACATGGTATGTACTGTTTTCGAATGCCCCTGGGGGTGTGTGTTTTGGCCGTTGAAATTACCATCCCGACGAACTTCAAGTCCCAGTTGGCTTTGGAAAAATTCCATCGCGGGTGTGTTGAGTGTTCAATGATTGGTATCTGCATTTCTACTTCTAGGATGATGGGCCGATGTTGACTGTGTGGAAAGTTATCAAAAATGTATCCGGCGGTCGGTAGAAGTAATCTTGCATCGTCAGTCGTGACAAGGCTCAGGTCTGGATTTGTTTCACATTTCCATCTGTTTGAACGAAATGTGCGTATGTCTTTAGGATCATACACGAGGTGCAGATTGTGTGCTTCGGCCCAGTTGATTACTTCAGTACCATGTGAATTATCCTGCCTGTATCCCCAGTTGGTATTATGACTGTTGAAATCTCCGATTATGATTGCTGGATGTGAGGCGGTTGGCAGGAAACCATCAGGTCATGATGCATTTGGTGACATGTACGTGTTTGTAATGCTGAAGTTACTCATTCTGATTGTTATTGCTGAGGAGTCATTGTGAGAGCTTATTTCAATGAGTTGGGCTTTAACCAGTGGCGGCTCGTGGGTTTCTCTTTCTGTAGGGCTGCAGCTAACTTTACAATATGATTGATCTAAAAAATACATCTAAATTATCCTTACTATTTATTAAGCTTCTGATTAATCAAATATTACCGATTTCTAGTTATCAAGTCTGCAATAAATTGTAACATTATTTAATGTACAGAAATAGTATGCAGTTAATTTAACAAGCTGTTTCATTTTCCAGTTTCACATTTACTTATACACAAAATCTATTCTAATAATAAATATAATGATATTTGTTTTACGTCCCACTAACTACTTTTTAAGGTCTTCGGAGAAAATCTATTCTTGACGACAAGCGAATTTGTCAGTCACTACGTTGTTGAAATTGATAATACTGTCCATCACATTCTCTACACTAATCGTTGCCAATGCGGAAAGTCGTTCTTCTGACATTTTACCCCTTAAACTTGTTTGCACTCGTTTAAAAGTAGAGAAGCACCTTTCAGGTTCAGCCGTTGTCATGGGTGTGGTCAGTATTGTTCGGAGCATAGTGAATACTTCTGTGCAGCATTCATTAACTACTGTACCCAATATTGTCTCATACATCTTCATCAGTCCGGAGAGACTTCGGAACTCCTGTCTTTGATATAAAACAGTCTGTTCGGTCATCAGTCGCACTTTGAGCAAGAATGGGTAGGCTTCAGTAGTGTAATCGAGTTGCGTGATCTAGTAGATCCTTCAAAAAGAGATGCATTGAACAATTTCGCATCGGACAAATGTTTAGTGAAAACAAATCTTTCTTTTGCCTGACAGGAAACAATGTTTTAAAACTGTCCTCATTGTTTCCTTTCCCTCGCTGGAGGAGGGTTTACTCCAGGTTTATCGACTAATAAAGGGATCTTGTTTCTCTCTATATGTATAGCCTGGAGAAATTCACTCACTTCCTTATGAATACTCAATGAGTTAGGAAAAGTATGATTTTGTCCAAGTTATATCACCTCCAAGCAACAAACACGGTAAGCAAACCAGAGTATTTCTCTCGTTGCAACCAGTTAACCACTTCCAGTTATTATACACTGAAGAATTAAACTTTCTTATGTTAGTTTTTTGTGTACTTGACGATGGTTGACACATAGACAAATCACGTGTAGGACGACCGGCATTCTTCTCAGCGAGCGTTAATTGTGAAAATGAAATGGCTTGTAAATACGGCTCTTTTCCATGTCTATTAATAAAATTTTAACTACAATTAACTATCTTTTTGAGGCATTGAAACTGATAAATGCACACTGTACAGTACTGATTGTTATAAGGTGCAACAGACATGACACATTACTTGCTTTTCGAAAATACTGAAACCGCTTGGCTGGTCATGCTGCAGTCCGGCTGGCACGCTGACGCGCCTGACTCCCTTTCCACTTCCACCGTGTTCGGAGTGAACTGCGCAGCAGCTCGAACAGTGGAAATCCAGCCTTGCTGCTTGCTAGTGACAGTGTGTCACATACTCTTTGGAGTACCACTGCACTCAGTCACTCTAGCCCTGGCAGATTTTTGAATGAGTTGCACTAGTTTAAATACTTCAAAAGAAGCAAACACTTGGGATAAGCGATTATATTTTTTGTTCGCCTTCGCCAAGCACTGGAAGGGGCTGCAGCCCTTATGTAGAAACCGCGCCTGGCGTTAGGTATTGGCTTTCGGACATAGGTAGCTGTGCCGTAGTGGTCATGATAAGTGTCTGAAGCTGGTCTGCGTTGCCCACATGTGTCTCCTGCAATGCGACAACATCTACTTCGTGCTCTCTAAGGATCTTATGTAATGTTTCGCATTTTGATCTGTTGATGCCTTCAACGTTGAGATGGCGCGTACGAAGAGTTCCTTCAGGGAATCGAGCCTGAAGATCTGAGTCCAATTCTCTAATCATCTTTAAGAAATGTTACTGTACTGTACAAACCATATCCACCTCTATAGCTTTCGCTACTCTTCCGTGAATACAGAGTTATAATGCGTAAACTCGAACACTTGAAGTCGCTGCGCGGAATTTTGGACGGTAGATATACCTGTTTACTCGAAGCTGCGAGGGTTAAATCATCCTCTTAATTTAATTTCGAGTAGGTATTCTTTTACGAAGACTTGGCATTTCTGAAGCCTCATATATCCTTATTAGTAAGTTATAATAAATAAAGTAGACAAATATCTCCAAGTAAGCACCGACTATGGACACAGGCATTGTGAATACCACTCTCAACAACTTGCTGGACTCATTCAGCGATGTAAAAGGTACATACTCCACGCGTAGGGAATGGTTGCAACTACACTGCCAGAAAGAAAACATGGAACATCATCGAGGACTGTTTTCAGTGAGACCAGGGCATAGTATGTGCATACCGAGGGGTTGTTGTGTTAGTGATTCATTTATCACAGACTTCGGCAATCAGATGGCACTCAGGAAGCCTGTCCGTACGCACTCTGTTTTGACTCTGCAGGCAGTAACTGTGCTGAGGTTAGAGGCGAACAGTGTTTGCAACATTCATTCGAGAGTACAGCCATGCCCCGCCGACGAGTACGTGCTACTGTTGAACAACTGCATCCATTTGAACGGGGTCGCATTGTGGGCCTGCAAGAAGCTGGATGGACGTGTCGACGGATTGCTGCACATGATCGGCACAATGTATCGGTGGTGTGTCGCTGCTTTCAGCAGCGTGTAGCACAGACGCACGTCAAGATTGATGCACTGTGCGAGCAGCGAGGGCCGACCGAACATCATCCAGGAACGAAATCCGGACACATATAGCACCTGCTGTGTCACCAGGGATCTTTGGGAACTGTCTGTTTACAGCAGGAATACGATCACGTGTGCCTCTGGCCAGGCTACCACCGACACCACGTCACTGCCAAGCATGGCTACGCAGGTGTCGTGAAAGTGTCGACTGGAGACGAGAATGGCGCCCTGTTGTCTTCAGTGAGGAAATTAGGTTCTGTCGGTGTGCAAGTGATGGGCGTTCACATGTGTGGTGTAGACCTGGTGAGCGGCATATTCTAGACTGCATTCGCCCACGGCACCCAAGTGCCACCCAGTCTTCATAGTGTGGGGGCCATCGATTACAACTCTCGGTCACAGTTGGTGTTTCTGCACAGTAACGTAACCAGTGCCCGCTACATTGCACGGGGAGTGCTACTGCCATTTCTTCGATAGGAAGATGATGTGCATTTTAAGTAAGACAATGCAGGTCCACGTACAGATGCTGCAACGCAACGTGATCTACGTGGTGTACAACAACTGCCCTGGCCAGCAAGATCACCGGATCTGTCGCCAATTGAACACGTATGGAACATGATGAAAAGGGAACTTATGCGTTCTCCAGATCCTACAAGAACCATTGCCGAATTGCATCAAAAAGTGCAAGATGCATGGGACAATCTATCGCATGATGTTATTCGGCACCTTTATGATCGTTTACATGCGCGAATACACACCTGCATTGCGGCCAGAGGGGAGTGGGTTGCACTGTGTGTTGTTGCGACTGTTTGGGCACCCTTTACTGTGACGTGTGTTTCATTTGGTCTGAATTTGTAATCATATACTCCTGCAATGATGAACTACCTGTCACATCGCTTGTGAATAAAATGACCTTGTCCTTGAGGACGTTGCATGTTTTATTTACGGCAGTGTATCCGGACTTAAGAGAGATATGATTCTTCATTGTGGTGTTTGCAGAAAAACAAATCTGTCCGCACATTCAAGTCATAATTCTTTTATATACAACCATTTTGTATCCCTGTGATGAGTTCGTGAATACATTACTCTACGGAGAAGCAAAACATAATGCATGGGCCGCATGACGCTTGTATCAAGAACAGCATGTCCATTGGAATTGACGCAAGTTTAATAGACTTATTATTATTATTATTATTATTATTATTATTATTATTATTATTACTATTATTATTATTATTATTATTATTATTATTATTATTATTATTATTATTATTATTATTATTATTATTATTATTATTATTATTACGACTTGTGAGGTGTGGATATGAAGTTTTTTTACATCGATTAGTATTATTATTGTTTACGTAGTTGTTTACGAACTTTATTTGGTATAATCATGATTTGTGAGGTTAAGTCATGAATCAACTGCTGTATATATATATATATTTTTTTAAATGTAAGGACACGTAATTATAGTATATTATTTATTATCACCTGTATTTATGACGTATAATCCACTACAATATTGTGCAACACACGGTAATAAGTCCAGAACAACGCTGTGTGCTTCTAGGTTTGTGTAGAAAATTCCTTACATTGTAAATAGGCTATTGGAGACCCTCGAATTTACGAGAAAACATGTTATGTCGTATTGTTCTAGAAGCCTGGCCAGGCAAAGTATATAAGGAGGCAGTTTTGGGGGTAAGACCCCAACTAGAGTATGGTTCCAGTGTATGGGACCCTCACCAGGATTACCTGAATCAAGAACTGGAAAAATCCAAAGAAAAGCAGCTCGTTTTGTTCTGGGTGATTTCCGACAAAAGAGTAGCGTTACAAAAATGTTGCAATGTTTGGGTTGGGAAGAATTGAGAGAAAGAAGAAGAGCTGCTCGACTAAGTGGTATGTTCCGAGCTGTCAGCGGAGAGATGGCGTGGAATGACATTAGTAGACGAATAGGTTTGAATGGCGTCTATAAAAGTAGGAAAGATCACAATATGAAGATAAAGTTGGAATTCAAGAGGACAAACTGGGGCAAATATTCATTTATAGGAAGAGGAGTTAGGGATTGGAATAACTTACCAAGGGAGATGTTCAATAAATTTCCAATTTCTTTGAAATCATTTCGGAAAAAGCTAGGAAAGCAACAGATAGGAAATCTGCCACCTGGGCGACTGCCCTAAATGCAGATCAGTATTGATTGTCAGTCCCTGCATCCATTGTCATTGTCAGAGTTGAGCTTTTTAATGAGACTTGTGTGGAAGTCGTGTTAGCCGAGTGTTTGAAGTCAAGTATGTGTGTGTATGTATGTGTGTATGTATTTATTTATTTATTTATTTATTGAACCCTTTGGTCCACTATGAAGGATACCTATCTTCCTTACCTATCAGCAATTTTCATGAGATCTGTCACTTTGGTCGTTTCGGGTTCTTCGTCACTTGTTGAGGTAAAAGGTAGGTTCAGTAATCCTAATCTATCTACTCAAATGAAAGGTCTATTCATATAAAATATTTGTATTTTATTTTGGAAAATTTTACGGAAGAAACTAATAATTTGAAATCCATGTATAATTCGGACTCTATCTTGTCCACTTAACACCACAATCATTTTTACACAGAGGGGCCGAACGCTGGTTTGACCCTTTGACTTAACTGCCTGATGGGTATCCTTACTAGAAACCATTGTCTCAATTATTAAATAAAGAAAGGAAAGTATGGAAATCCTTAAATTCGGCTTCCATGTGAGACTACATGTACCATCATAATGATTCTTGATGGTTCAGCCCTCGTAACACGAACTCTCGACTCTGGGTATAATTAAGGCAGTCCAATCGGTGTGTACCATACAGTGGTTATACGGCATGGGCCCTGAATTGAATCGATGTGACCTGCGACTATGTCATGGACCGACCTCTAAACTTCTAAGTTTATTTAAAGGAAAATGATGCTACAGTGGCACATGGCCCTAATCTAAGTCCCTGAGGTTGATGACCCCACGACCATCCAAGTTTCTAAGCTGAAGGCTAAACACAATTAAGTTACATCGGTTGATGACCAAAGTTTCCACTTTACTAACCCCAGCACATTTACTGCTCAATCAATCAAAGTCAAATAATGCAACAACAACAACAACAACAACGCTCAGTACTTTGTGGCAGTAAAATCCATTACCTTCGGATATGGCCCCTTAATCGTTACGTTAACATTTAAATTTTCCCAGAAAAATAAACTAAGATTTCTAGAATACATCTTCAAGTTATTCGCTTGGTTTTCAGTTATTTCATAAATACGGTTTCCACTGAATTTAATAACTAAATAAATTTAAATGATTTAATGAAATCTTAATGAATAACAAATTCTATCTCCACGGACGAATGGTTTCTTTCTCAAGTCCCTACTCAAATTTTTATGGAATTAAATTTTATTTCGCTCATGTTTATCATTCGTTGTTACCGTGCAGCTAGAAAAAATTTACATCATTTATTTCCAGTATTATATCTTGTTTCATGGCATCACGCTTTAATCTAATCTAATACTAACCATTATTAATACTTGGATAACCCTAATAATGAAGTACAAAACCATAAGTAACTCGCCGTACAATGTAAGCCGATTACGATGCCATATCTTCTCATAACATTCCATAAAGCTTTGTGCACCCCTCACAAACAAATCAATCATCATTATCTCACTCTATATTTTGGACAACCCTGAAATTGGCTAACCTCGCACATTATACTCTAACTTCGTGGTTTCAAATATACATTACGATGTCAATTAAACAAATTCACAGTATCTGATAACTTACACGTTATTCCCGGATGATATTTTCAACTAGTTCTCGCAAATAATGATCTCTGTTCCAAAGAAGGCAATCTCATGTTTTAACACGTAGCAAGCACACAACCCTGTTATCATCGCGCGGCGAACTCCGATCAGCTTGTGGTGGTGGTGGTGGTGGTGATTATTGTTTTAAGAGGAAGTACAACTAGGCAACCATCCTCTATATAACACTAATCAGAGGGAAAATATGGAAGGGGTCCGACACTTCGAAAAAATGAAGATATCGGCCAAAGGAAGACAAGGGCCACGAAGGGCGTGAAAATGAAAGACTCCCTAGCCCTCGCAAACCTAATAGCGTCGGGGTCGGAAAAGAACAAGAGTTGACCAAGGGAGGTCGGATAGGATAGATGAAAGTGAGGAGCCTGGCACACGTAAGTGGAAGCAATGCCAGGACTCAGCTGAGGGCCCCGTGGTCGCCAACCCACGCTCCTAAGTTCAGAGCCCTTGGAGCCCCTCTTAGTCGCCTCTTACGACAGGCAGGGGATACCGTGGGTGTTATTCTACCACCCCTACCCACAGGGGGAGATCAGCTTGTGGCATTGAAAACAAACGACCCTTGTCCTGCCTGTCAGTTTTAATATGAAACACCTGTCTTTCGCCACGCTTGACTGGCCTCTCAGAATGACCCCCTTTGACTTCGCAAAATAGAAAAAAAATACGATATTCTGACCAAACAAATATGCACATAGATTTTACTTTTAAATGTCCTACAATCATTGTACACGTCCCAAATTAATACTTGTGCGGATTCTCTCGCACTACTTTCCATCCCAAACATTATACAAAATCTTCCTCGGGCTCCCACAAATCCCGGGTTCACTACAGGCTTCCAATCACCTGATTCACAAATCCTACCTCAACTCATACGACAAATCTAACCTCTTGTCTCAAACTCGACGACTCTTACTGACAAAGGAACTGCAATAAAAAATAATTGAATCCACAACGCACAATTACGCACAAATACTTTGATAATGAACAACTTCGCATAAAACGATCTCGTATTGTTACAAAATGATTGACAATTTTTACTGTTATTTATTGTCACGCAGTCACAGTTTAAACGGACATAGAATATCATTAGACTTCGTGACAAAATTCACCGATCTCCATTACTCAACACTACATACAGCGCTTCCACCCGATTGAAAAAGGGTAACCTGGGATCTTTTTAAACCAATTCCATCAAAATTCCAACAGAAAAATTTACACCGCATAAACATCTTAATTTGACATCACGATCTACTTTGGACGTGATATCACTTCGAAACCCTCATTAATAACTTTTCAACATTGTTACACGGCACTCTCAATACTTTAAAAATTTATCCAAGCAGAAAATAAAACAACATTCACAACACATGGGTGACCAACTGCGTCATAAATACCTATTTCAAATACATATAAGTTTGACATCATAAAACAAGATATAGTAGGCGGTAAGGTGGTATGTCACCTACCTTAGGTTACGACAGCGTCCATCTTTGGGCTCACCTCTGACCCTCTGTCATTTATTTAGCCATTTTTACATTTCTGGCTGTACATAGAATTTTCTACATGTTTCCTGGAAATAAAGCATAAAAAGAAATGCCCTTTCATTCGGCGTCTTCGTTGATCGCACTCGACTGATTGTATTAATGACCCGCACACGAATTACTTCTATTCACAATGTTACAAATTTTACAAAACTACTTCGGTATCTGGCCGTCCTTTTTATCAAATAACTTATGCTCAAAAACTATCTCGACATGGAGTCAAGACCCAGCCACATCGGGAGAATCTAGGTTTTTAGTACTTAGTCTTCTTTTGACGAACGATTTACTTGCACAGTTCAACCCTCTCTCTCACGCTTCAATGATACAAATGTAGGGGGTTTTCAACATGGCGTCCCTTCTTATTTATAGACACTACCCCCTCTCACCAGGTATTTTCCCTTTGCCGCCAAGAAAACTTGCGTAACTTTTCCGACTTAAATGAACTGTATTTAAAAGAGTTTTTGATACCACATACTTGTTAACTCGTTAGCAGTAGTGTTCATGAACATTTAAAAGTTATTCTCATTAAATTAACCGGTTAAATGACCTCATTTGATAGGCACTATTTTCTGTCGACTTAGCGTGGGTAAATTAGACACGCGCATCCTTCTGAAATAATCCACAGAAATAGCTTAGCAGTCTCAAATCCGTCTTGCTAAGGGGCAAGTGTCTTATAGATAAATACAGGATCCTCATTATACTATTAATTCTTTTATTTAAATTATTTTATTTAAATAGATATTTATTCAACCTAAATTTTCTTCTGTATCCTTCCACGTTCGTCACGTGCGGATGACGTCACGTATCCTAGCGTGGGAAAGATGGTAGCCACCTACTTGCCACGTGCCGCTTTCGTGATGTCAAGAGATGTTCAAGCTCCTCATCACAATTGACATGAGGCCTCATGTAGTAACTTTCATACTTAAAATTCTTAGGGCACAAAGGTCATGGGTTCATATTTCTCCCAAGGCAACGAATTCCTTTCGCGCAGTGACAAGGAATTTCATTCAATACAATCCAGATGGTAAAATTTTTAATTTCGACGTCTGATGAAACATGACCTTTGAACATTAATTCCTTTCTTTTCTCTTCTTCAGTTGCTCATATCCTGGTATACAAATGTTTGTTGAGACATTCAGTTTCCTAGAGGTTCGTGGTTATTTGGAGAGTTCTGGGTTACGGGGTCTATCTCCCGTGAATTGTAGTTGACTTCATGGAAGTTAGGTGGTTTGTCCTTCCAACTTCTTGACGAACTTGCAATCACATCAAAATGCGATGCTTCAGGGTTCAAATCCCTTGTTTGTATGTCCTCGGAATACTCCAGTATTGGACATGTTTTGCGTTCCAACGCAAGAAGTGTTTACTTCCATTCGTTGGATACTGTCCTTCCACTTGTCCTGTCCGGTACCTGATCTCAGCTCCCTCAGATACTGGTCTCCTTCCCTTCTTCTTTCTTCAGGCCCGTGCCAGCAGCCAGAACGTCTGGAATCGCCATAATTATTCCATCTTCTGTTGACTTCATTTACGCGATGGTACCTACGTCTTTGATGAGAGTTTCCCTGACATCGACCCTGGTTTCTTCTGCATTGTTCACGGCGTCTATCCCACGCTTCGTGATAGTACCTAGGCTGTTACCAGTTCTTTCTACCCTGGTTTGGTCTGGTGTCAAACCGTCGCCCATTATTCTCGTATCTGGGTGCCTGTGAAACTTCCCTATCTGGCGTACTCTCCTGGTTGCGATTCACGACATTCACCTGATGCTCCGAATGTCCAACTTTTCGTGGTGCTGATTGATGCGAATGAGTATTGTCCAGCTGTCGCAATATCAATTCCGCCTGCATAGGGGTTTTGACTTTCGCAGCAATTAATACCCTCTGAACATCCGGCGGGAACTGTTTCTGGATAGCCTGAACCAGTTCTTGTTAACTCGGAGCTGCTTCTAGTTATTTGAACTTAACCAGTTGTTCTGTAAAATATAGTGAAAATTTAGGCGGTCCTGCGGTATTATACCTGCGAGAACACAACTCTAGCCTTAGGTTCTGTTGAATTTCACAGTTCCAAAATTTTCCCAAAAATGCTGTCTGAAATTTCTCGAATGTGCCGAAGTTATATCGGAATCCCTTGTACAGAGTAAAGCAACTCCGTCTAAGTACCGTTCTACAGTCCTTAGTTTCCTCTCTTCAGGTATCCTATTATCTCGGATATACTCTCTGAGCTCTCTAAGAAAACCCTTTGGCGTCTGGGTACCACTGCCATCGAATTTCTTAGGCTGATCTTCCTTAAGCTGGATCATATTTATGACATTCGTGACGTTTTGCCCTTGAGAATGAGTAGAATTGTCAAAGTGTCCGTTCCCAGTAAGATGTATGGGACTACTAGTGTTGCTAGGACAACTGAACGACATGTCCGATGTGTGGCGTGATATGTTAACCACTTCCTCTATCTTGGCTTGGACTCCCACGATATTGCTCATTAAACCATCCAGTTCTGATTTCTGGGCACTAACTTCCCCCTTAAGAGCCTCATGAAGAGATGTCAACTCGTCGCTCAGAGTTATGACCTTATCTTGGGTATCTTTAAGCTGTTTGGATAAGTCTAACCTCGTATCGCCCAGATCCTTTCCCAGTTCCCCAATATCTGCTTGTACCTCTTCAATACACCTAGCCGTTTCTTCCTGAGTTGTACATATCTTTCTTATATCCTCCTTATTCCTCTGGATTAATTTCATGTCAATTTCTTCAATGCGCTGGTCTACAGTTACCCTGACGTCTTCGACTACCTGGTCTACTTTGGCATTAATTACGGCTATCTCTTTAGACAACATTTCATTATGTTCATGCATCGTTGTGAAGACCTTTGACTTGTCGTCTTCACGCATAATATTGAACTTCTCTACCTCTGTCTTCAGATCGGCCCTAAGCTCAGCTTGATTTGACATCAACTGTTTCTGTATTTCCTTACATTCGTTGACGTGCCTGTCGAGATCTCCCCTAATTATGCCCTGATTCTCACTAAGAACACGCTGTAGCTCGCGAGTTTCTATGAACTGTTGGTTAATCTCATTGTTAAAGTCACCAATGTCCATCCTAATATCCACGCTAGCTTCCGTACAACTATCCTGTGTGTCCTATGTCAACATTTTGTACGACTTCCTTCATACCTTTTAATTCTACATCTGCACTATCTAATTTGACATCCACTGTTTCTAGCTTATTGTCCATTGTTCCTAACTTATCGTTGATAGATTTAATACCGTCACTTATGTCCTCGAGCATTTGCAGGTCTTCTTTGTATTTCTAAACCAGATAATTGTGGTTTGGTGGTTTGAATAAAAAGTGAAAGATCCGTTTAGTTAACTTTCTTCCGTCCATTCTCTTCAGATGACCGTAAAATCGTATCCGTCTTTTTCTGATTGTGTCGGTAATTTTCTCTATTTTGCCGTAGACTTCCTCGTTGGATCTCTTTTGATGGATTCAATTTCTGTACTTTGATCCCAAGTTTTCTCTCACAATTTTGCGTTCTTTTTTCTCCAGTTCTTCAAGGAGTCCTTTGTTGGCATTTAGAGACAGGGTTTCGGCTGCATATAGAACTAATGGCTTCAGAACTGTTTCATAGTGACGTATATTGGTGTTTTGGGAAAGGCATTTTTGTTGTAGATTGTGCGGGATGTTTGGTAGGCTATTTCCAGTTTGCGTACTCGCTCCTGGAGTGCTTCTTTGTCCAGTCCATTTTTCATGATGATCTCACCCAGGTATTTGAATTTGTCTACTCGGGCGATGTCCCCGTATTTTGTATGGAGTTTTGGTGGAGCCTCTTTGATGTTAATCATTACTTCTGTTTTCTCAAACGATATCTGCAGACCAGTTTGTTCGGCAATTTCCTTTAAAACTTCATCTTGAGCTCTAGCGGTTTCTATGTCGTTTGAGAGAACAGCAATATCATCGGCAAATGCTAAGCAGTCTGTTGCGATCCCCTTGGATTTGGTTCCTGTTCTTAATGGACTGTAGTTGTTATCCTGTAATCTCACCCGCCAGGTTCTGATGATCTTTTCAAGAACACAGTTGAAGAGTATCGGGGATAGCCCATCACCTTGTCGGACTCCTGTTTTGATGTCAAAGGAATGCGAAAGACATCCGTGGAACTTCACCTTGGATTTTTTATCGGTCAGGGTGGCTCTAATTAATGCCAGCAGTTTCAAATCAACTCCAAATGCATTAAGGTGTTTAGCAGGACTTCCCGGTCAATGGAGTCGCACGCTTTCTTGAAGTCCACAAAGACAGACACATACTGCTTGGACCTTAGTGTACAATATCTGATGATCGTTTTGAGATTTTGGATCTGTTCGACTGTTGAGCGACCTTTTCTGAACCCTCCTTGGTATTCAGTCGTTAGATGTTCGACTTGTGCTTCCAAACGCTCCAGGATGGCAAGGGATAGAATTTTGTAAGTCACGGGTAGCAAAGATATTCCTCTGTAGTTGTTGATGTTCTTCACGCTGCCTTTTTTGTGTTATGGATGAATCAAAGCTATTTTCCAATCTTCGGTTAAGGCCTCCTTGTTCCAAATTTCTTCTATTTGCTTTAGCAAGATATCAAGTGATTCCTCTGGGGCATATTTCCATAGTTCTGCTACTACTGAGTCTTCGCCGGGCGCTTTGTTATTTTTGAGACGGGCAATGTGGCGCTTGATTACATCTCTGTCGGGTGGTCTGGAATCTGGGTACCTGAGTAAGGGTTCCTTGGTCTCAATGGGGCTTTGCGGTTTAGAGCAATTAAGTAAATTCTTGAACTATTCTGCCAGAATGCTGCAATCTTCTTCATTTGACGTCGCCAGTGTGCCGTCCTTTCGCTCAAAGCATAGAGATGGTGGTTTATAGCCAGTGAGTTTGCGTTTGAAGGCTCTGTAGTACTCTCTGCTTTCATACTTCCTAAAGTTTTGTTCTATCCTCAATGAGAGTTTTTCGTATTTACATTTCTCAGTTCTGAACACCAAGGCTGCTTGGGCACGTTGGGTTTTGTAGGTTTCCCAATCATTTTCTGATTTCGTAGAGTAGTACTGTTTCCACGCATTGAGTCTTTCTTTGAGGACTGATTCGCAGGTACCATTCCACCAGGCATGCTTTTTTGCTTCTCTTGATTTCTGCAACGTCTTTGGCGGCCTCAACAAGGAGACTTTTGGTGTTGTTAAAGTCACAGTCATTTGGTCTAGTCTTCTAAGGGAATTCCTCGACCCTTTGCCGAAGTTTATCATTGTCGAAGCGTGTGATCTGTTTGGTTGTCTTCCTTGTGTTTGCGGGAATTAATTTGAATTTGTTAAGAGACATATAGTGATCTGAGGGCAGATTGATGCCTTTCTTTACCTTGACATTCATAATCTCAGCGCTGTTTCTCCTGGAGATTGCAACATGATCTATCTGGAACTCTCCGAGAGTTTGGACGGGAGAACGCCAAGTCATTTGCTTTCTGGGTAGATGGCGAAAGTGGGTCGACATGACCTGCAGGTTGTGATTTTCGCAAATGAACACCAGTCTTTTGCCGTTGGGATTGGTTCTTTTGTGAGCAGGGTAATTTCCTATAACTTTCTTGTACTTCTGTTCACGACCTAGATGGGCATTGAAGTCACCAAAAAGAAGCTTGACATGGGGATTTTGTTTAATTTTTCATCCAGTAGGTCCCAGAAATTATCAACTTCGTCTGGATCAGACTTGTTCTTATCGTCTGTAGGAGCATGTGCGTTAACTAGAGCGTAGGTTTTGTTCGCGCATTTAATTGTGAGTATAGACAATCTGTCATTCACAGGTTAGAAATTTGCAACCGATTTAAGGATCTTGGTTCTAACAGCAAACGCCGTTCCAAGCATCACAGCTCCATTGAGGCTTCCTCTTTGCGCTTTGCTCTTGAAAAATCGGTAGCCTTCGGATTCAAAAATCTCTTCATCTGGGTACCTTGTTTCCTGAAGGGCCATTATGGATGTCTGATTTTCGTGAAGAGCTTTGGTGAGGGATTTCAGCTTGCCAGTTTGTGTAAGTGAATTTATGTTGAAAATTGCTGGAAAGGTTTTGGATTTTGGCCTGAGCTTTGAATCTTCGGGGTACACCGAGACACCCCGACTCGTCTCTTGCATGATGTCGAGTCTCCCCCACAATCCGAACGAGACTCGTGCGCCGTTGCGTTCACAACGAGGGATCTATCCGAAGATTTACCCCCTGGGTATGTTTGTTGAAACGTTGTGCCATCATGCTTCTTGACTTGACTTTGCTTTGGACGGGTACCCATCCTTTTACAACCAGGGTTGTTAGCCCTAGAGGTTGCCTCAAGATGTTTTCTGGCTTCTGGCCATTTACCAGTCTTCGCCGTAACCCTGGCAAGGGACCAGTTTTTCTTTCACGGTGGTATTTTATTTCCCTACTACCCTCTGACTCTGCTGGCGGCAGAGCCAGCGAGCTTCCCCAATTCCAATGGGACGCGCCCGATGGAGGTAACTGGTAAATCCCCACACGGGTTTGTTTTATTTATTTATTTATTTATTTATTTATTTATTTATTTATTTATTTATTTATTTATTTATTTATTTATCTTAATTTCTTGAGGTATCCAAAATGACAGCGAATGTTAATCAAGCCCTCTCTGTAATAGTGTCCGAAAAACGAAAAGTATACATAATTGATTTTGTTACAAGTACAGTATATATATAATGCTTTAAAATTAAACAAATTTAATTGGAAAAAATTGCTTAAAATAAACTAATGTTTTGAAAATAGTGCATAGATTTTACTGAAAGTCCATAGTACAATAAATGAGAGAAAATATTACACTGTTTTGGTCTTCGTGTAAACCTGCGTTCCATTGAGTGATTTTTTCAATATTACAAAATACAGTAGTGAAACGTTTTCGAGATTGGGTAGACTCTGTGAAGTTCGGTTGAGCAGATACCTTGACTGACTGACTGACTGACTGACTGACTGACTGACTGACTGACTGACTGACGGACACAATACAATTTACTGATAAGTTATCAGAATTACCATTCTGTTTGACCCTCAGTTTACCAGAAATCCAAGTGATGTGTCTTTTTTTTTATTTCAGCGTCACGTAACATAACATCAAGATGGCAGAGCCGGACCCTCGAAAGATGAAAGCTCCGTAAGTATTCTCCTGTTATTAAATGTTTGTTGTTTCCTTGGTACAGACATGATAAACTCGTAATAGAACAGAATTTTTTAAAACAGTACCTGCAACTTTAAGTCACGAGATAGCTGCGAGACAAATTAGTCTGAAAGCTAATTTACATAGAGCTGAATATGATTTTTTTCCATAATGACCACTCCTATAGAACAGCGTGGTGCATTTAGGACATTTTGTGTTAAAGGCTCGTAAATAAAGATATTATTCTACGTCCGGCCGTTCTACTGGACCGATTTACTTCTTTTTTTCGAATTCTCACTGAAACTACCTGGAGATGAGCCATCAAGCATTGATTGGTCTCTTTCACTCAACCTTGAACAATCCCAAAATAAAATATTGTCACTGTGTATGCACCCTATATATTTTCAAAATAATTTATTAACAACATGCTCCCTTGCAAAAAGTAATACTATATATACTGTATATATAATGAGATTACTAATTAATACCATATATGGAAATAATTACATATGTCTTTTGCCAATTGTTGACTGTTTGTTCGCTGTACGATGTCAAAATGTATTTTGTTTACACATTTAGAAAATTCCTTCAGGTTTTCCCACGAGTTCGTGCTTTTCAATACTCAAACGGCCCGCTGCGTTTATAACACTTCTGCGAAGTTCATTATCATTCTTAGATATTCTGTTTTATTGACAACTTCCGGTTTTCTATACTCTCTAATCTCCAGCCTCAGTCATTTTTCTTTAATTTATTTCCTTTTTCAACTTGAAAATAGGTGCAATAAGTATGGTATAATGATACCGAATGGGAAGTGGAATGAGCAAATAACGGGTGCTAAAATGAAAGGGCTGGCCGCTTTACCCAGCACAAAGTGTTTAGAGAGGAAGATGCCTTTCGAAGATAAATTGATGTCAGTAGGTAAGAAATTCAACAGAACTGAATGTCAGACTGGTGATACAAAGCTGGAATAGGTAGATAATTTCAAGTAATTAGGACGTGTTTTCTCCCAGGATGGTAATAGGCTATAGTGAGATTGAATCAAGGTGCAGTAAAGCTAATGCAGTGAGCTCGCAGTTGCGATCAACAGTATTCTGTAAGAAGGAAGTCAGCTCCCGGACGAAACTATCTCTACATCGGTCTGTTTTCAGACCAACTTTGCTTTTGGGAGCGAAAGCTGGACGGACTCAGGATATCTTGTTTATAACTTAAAAGTAACAGACATGAAAGTAGCGAGAATGATTGCTGGTACAAACAGGTGGGAACAACAACGGGAGGAGGGTACTCAGAATGAGGAGATAAAGGCTAAGTTAGGAATGAATTCGATGGATGAAGCTGTACGCATAAACCAGCTTCGGTGGTGGGGTCATGTGAGGCGAATGGAGGAGGATAGGTTACCTTGGAGAATAATGGACTATGTTATGGAGGGTAAGAGATGTAGAGAGAGACTAAGACGACGGTGGTTAGACTTAGTTTCTAACGGTTTAAAGATAAGAGGTATAGAACTAAATGAGGCCACAGCACTAGTTGCAAATAGAGGATTGTGGCGACATTTAGTAAATTCACAGAGTCTTGCAGACTGAACGCTGAAAGGCATAACGGTCTATAATGATGATGCATGTATGTATGCTTTACATATCATTACTTTTGTTTTATTAATATTTATTTTCAGTTCCATATTCTGCAATATTCAACAGTTTTATTTTATTAATATTCACCTGGTGACAGAGAGAGCAGTAGGATGTCGTCCGCGAAAACTAGGCCAGGAATTTCTTTATTACTCACACATGGGCATGTTCTATCCCCCTTCCCTTGATTATCTAATACATCATTAATGAAAAGTATGAACAATATTGGTGATAATTTACATCACTGCTTAAGTCCAATATTTGAGTGTATCTCTCCTACTGCCAGGTCTTCCTTTACTTTAATCGAGCATAACACCTCTGTGTATAATACTTCTATGGCCCTGATCATTTTGTTTGACAACCCATCCTAGCCTGCTTAGTAACAACAGCGCACCTGCTCACTGAATCAAAAGCTTTTTAGAGATCTATCGCTGCAATATATAATTCCCACCTTTGTCTATTATAGTTTTAATTACAACTGTGTTTTCTGTGGTTATACTATAGTGGACCTTTGTCATGCCTCACCACCTTTAAAGATACATCCCTGTTTTCAAACTCCTTAAAAATTGCCATACACCCATCGCACAGGCTGTTTCTATATATTTATTTACCATTTTATTAGTATGCGAGGTCCATGCTGCTAATAATATTTTTATTTTGCAGGTTTTACCGAATATGGAAAAAACGGAAAGAAAAACGTGAACAGCAGTTAAGACTTCTGGAAGAAACGTAAGAGAAAAATGTAAATATATAAATATGGAAAATCTAGGAATTTTAATTGCCATCGTATGGTTGATAGAGGACTGTATTTTAAACGTACAGTTTTGTTTCATAACCAGCGGTTGATGTATTTCCTACAGTACAATGTGTGACACTGGTTCCGAAAGCCGAGAGATGCGCGAAATACTTGTGTAGAGTTTTTAAAAGTAATGAAGATTCTAATATAAAGATAAAGCTGGAATTCAAGAGGACAAATTGGGGCAAGGGATTGGGATAATTAACCAAGGAATATCTTCGACACATTTCCAAATCCTTCCAAATGATTTAAGAACAGGTATTCAGTTATTCTGGTAAAATGGGCACGAGTTACTCATAAAGGTAACAGTTAGGTAAAGCATTACTCTTATAAATTATCTCTAAGGTGTGGGGTAATAGGTTTACTTGACAATATACCATGATGCAGGTTTTGGAAGAGGATAATGCTGGTTAGATTTCCACCCTGAATTCAGGACGACGTAAGGTTTTACTACATGACACAATTAATTTACTCGAACAAAACAAAGTTATATTCTTTGAATTTAAATCCGAAATTTTGAGATTTACTGTTACGGCATGATTGTAATTTAAATTAATCTGAAATAGTAATAAAAGTGAAGCTGCTGGAATCTATTTGAGACTAGCTATATTACCCAGCGCTGCCCGGGCATTTTATTGATTGTTTAACGTCATTCCTTCCCCTAGGTTTGCTTAGAAGTTGTCTTACTCCTCCAGTCTTTTCGAGATAGTACTTTGTATTTGTACAATACATCTACAATTTCGATAATTTCCTCTTTCACGCCTTTTACTTTTAGGATTTTTATTTCCTGATTCAAGTGGTTCTCTTTAGTTTTATTAATTTATTGTGACGTTGATTGATTGTTTGTGAACTCTTTTGTAAATGTAAAATTATTGTTATATGTATACTTTTACGTTTTAGCTTGACATTATTTAGTTTCGCCTTAAAGTATTTCCTTGTGGCAGCCCAGATTGTCTGGGAAGTAGTTGATCCTTTCAAACAAACAATAAAAATAAATTATAACGTAATGTAATTACGCATCACAGTATAGATATGATTTACACGATTCCAACTGTCACTGGGAATGTCACCAATCAGCCGAGGGACGCCGGAAACTATGCAATCAACATTAATCTCGATGTATTTCGATATTTCCTTTATGACCAATTCTGAATCACCATGCCGATAGGTGCTGAACTTGGGACTGCAACGACATCCGGAGTGTTACTATTCATCTCAGTGACCCCGCAAACTATGGATTCGACTTTACCATCAGCTCTGTTCGAGACAGTAACTCATATCCGTACCGAGTTTGGTTGAGAGCTGTTCTGGAACATACATCACACACATACGTACATACGTAATCTGGGAAATGTTTAATATTTTTTATCACACCTTCTCACCCCCACCCCCACTCCCTTGCCAAAGGGGTATGACCTTCAACTTAAAGGCATCCTGAGTGTCAGTATTCACCTAAGCGACCCGAAAACTATGGATTCGACAGTAATATTCGTCGTTTTTGACTATTTTTAGTATCGTCCCCTCCGCCAGGGGTGCTAGGGGTATCATACCCCACGTAATTTTCCCCAGAAAGTATAGTAAGTCATGTGTGCATCAATTGTAGTTGATAGCTAGGCTGGAATGTAACACATACATCCATAATCTCGGTCATTTTGGACATTCTTCTTCACCCCTTCTCAACCTCCATTTCGACGGGGCCTGAACTATGACTTTAACGGGATCCAAAGTGTTACGGTGTTAAGGGGAGTCCTGTCCCTACAGTCATTTTTTCAGACTGAGCTGGTACTGTATATTTGTTTGAAAGCTTTGCTGGATCATACATTCATCCATAATCTCGGTTATTTTATATATTTTCCTTTTCACCCCTTCTCACCCCCGTATCGATGCGAGTTCACTTGGATTTAAACGACATCTAGAGTGTCACATTTCATCTCAGCGACCCCGAAACTTATGGATTCGATACTATATTCGATTATTTCTATATGCCACACTCTCCCGACCACAACCCCTAGCGGTTGTGGTCATATGTGTGTGGGATAATCTCTCCTTAGCCTAGCCTACATTTACGCACGTGCCTATTTCGAACACCAGGCCTGTATTCTACTGCAGAATCCTTGAGCTGACGTTGCCATGGTTACGGCTAGTCATTTCTTCAACCATTTCCTAGAGCGGTCTGGGTGATGCCAATATCTCCAAAACGGTTGGTTTTAGACCCTTAAAACATGCTTTCGGGTACATAAATATCCCATATTCTAAGTCATTTCATAAAAATACATTCCTATATACATATGATGCCTTGTTATCCGGCGTATGCACAAACAGATTTTCTGCTTGTCCGACACTGCAGAAAGCAAAAGCTGACCATATGTGAAACAGGAATCCATCAAATTTACTCCGCAGTTGGGAAACGTCTGACTGAGCCTTACTGATAGTCATACTGTAAGCTAATCTCACTGGAAATTGTACTTGTTTAAAACAAAATGACAAATCATCTGAGATCAATGGAATTCTTGTTATGAAGACCGATTTTCCTTTTTCTTTGCCGGTTATGATTTACTGCCTCAATGATATTGCAAAGGAGCTGTTTCAGAAAGTATCCTCTTGATATTCAAGAATTACAGAAAATACTCACAGATGTACTCAAGCAAACTCTCATCGTTCTGAGACTGGCATACTCCTGCTAGATAAATCTAAGATAATATATAAAACCAAGGTGTACACATCACAGCCCCCTAAAGAACATTCTCACTCCGATCCTTCCATTTCATCATCACTCATTTTAATACATTCACTGACGAAGTGAGCCACTTTCAAGTCCCACATCTTCCCCACCGCCATAGCTACAGACATTCAGTCACTATAGTGTACAATGGGAGAATTGAGGCGAGTGCCACATACAAACACCAATGGTCTGCAGTGGGTAGTTTTGGCTTCAAA
Source organism: Anabrus simplex (assembly GCF_040414725.1). Taxonomy (NCBI): domain Eukaryota; kingdom Metazoa; phylum Arthropoda; class Insecta; order Orthoptera; family Tettigoniidae; genus Anabrus; species Anabrus simplex. The sequence goes on along the minus strand of NC_090270.1, from coordinate 165,147,930 downwards.
GTTAAATAAACGGACACACACACACACACACACGCGCGCGCGTCTATTTATATGTATATTTTGTCACATTGTCACGTTGGTGACGAGTTTTAGCTCTCCACAAACATATTTCGAATCTGCATTCGTGCTATAGAAATTAGTGTCATTCGGAAATTATTTCCGCCTTGTATTCAACTAGTACTTTCTACGTGGTCTTGCCCACTTTATTTATTTGATACCATCTTCATCATTGTCACTATGAGATCATATTGCTTCAATGTTTTCTCTTGGAATCCTTAAACTTGGTCTGGTAAAATTACGTGCCCTAAGTTGTAGTGTCTTCTTGTGGGCAAGTCTATGACTCTCTTTTCCGTGTGGTGGACCATGCTGTTTGTTGGCGTGAGTCGCCATGCTTGAGTAATCACTGGAGTACGATGGAGGGCAAGACGTGTTTCGTCCTCACTTCTAGATCACTTTCCGATCTACCACATGGATACTGGATAATAGTGTTTCTGCATAAGGATTTAGTCCTTAGTGCTGCTTAATCAGACTCGGGGAACGTCTTTCCTTTAATTATGAATCTAGTAATTTCAAGTATATTTCATTTACGTGAGTAATGGATACTAGCATACTTCTGCAAACTTCAACAATGCAAGTAAGTCTATTCTTCATTTCTGTCTTGGATCTGCTTCCTGCTGCGTGAAGAAATATGAGTTGAAAATCCTTCGTCTTGAGTATCGTTGTGGGTCTCGAATTTATTATGTCGTCCTGTTTTATTTAGTTACCTTAGGTTTTTCTAAGTTGGGTTTCCACATTGTACCTAGTTATGCATCCAATCCGTTTGGTAAAAAGAAAGTGTGATTAATTAAAAACAATTTATTTTGTAATACTATTGAGTAACTATGAAACTACTCTGTGTATAATTTTTAAACTACGCGAGATTTCACTTGGGTGCCAGTCTCTTCATTCGTTTTAATTTCTTGTTTACCTCTGTTTCTGCTTATTTTATTTTGACCGTGTACTTGTAAATTTTCCTTTTAACCTTCATATTTTTCTTATTGGACCAGCGTTGTTTTGGTTCCTGTTTCGGGGTTGCCAAGGTCTCTTGGCGTGTTTACGTCACCATGGTAACTGGTCCCGGTTGTGATAGTGACTGATGTTGTTTGGTGACGTTGAGATTCTTTTAAAGATGTGTGTGGATATTGTTCCGCTTCTTGGGGATTTTTCATTTAGTTATACTTGCTTGAAAGTAATTTTATTTACCCCCCCCCCCTACCTTTTCATTCTTATATTTTTCTGGCTTTCTGCCGGGTTATGTCTGCTATTTTCTCATCCGCGAGGCAAGTACTGGGGGCCGTGTGAAATCTCCGTGGTAATCAACCGAGGTGTTTTCTGAGTAATGAAAATGTTTATAAGTTAAAGAAATATTGTGAAAAGAAATATTTCTGGAAGACGCGATGCATGAATCATGTTAAAAATTTCACTCGAAGTTCGGTTGTTTTGAAGTTAATGTATCATTTAATTTTATTTCTCCGTCCGGACGGTACATTAAGGTTTTATCACTACATTTAAATTTGTAACCCAGTTCGGGTGGTTTTAATTTTGGACGTTTTCCCTGATAATGGTGGCTTAATTTCTTTTATTTTTAAATAATAAATACGTTAGTTATGTTCATAATTAAAACTTGTTCTCTTTATTGTAGACTAGATATTTACTGCCGTACAAACACTTAATTTGGTTCATGGTCTCTGGGTAACTGATTGTTGTAACTAAGGTGGCGGTAAGTGTTTGATGGTAATGAGTTATTTTTCCTGTCACCTTTAATTTCTTGCCAATGTTTAACTTCTGCTGCTGATAGTCGGTAAGGCGGTAGAACATTCAACCCCCACATCTCCCACACCGCCACAGCTACAGACAAGTAAACCCTATAGTGCACAACGGGAGTATCGAGGCTACTGCCACACACAAACTACACAGTGCACGATGGGAGACTCCGGGCACCACACACAAACAGCAGTGATCTGCGATGGATAGTTGTGGCTTCAAGGCGAAATATACGGACACTGATGTCCATTTTTATATTGTAGGCCGCTTTCAACCCCTTTATATCTCCCACACCACCATAGCTACCGACGCGCAACCACCATAGGGCACGACGGGAGACTCGAGGTTTCTACCACAGAGAAGCATCAGTAGTCTGCGGTTGGAAGTTGTGGCTGGAAGGTGAAACATTCGAACACACACGTATATTTATATATATAATCGGCTAATTTCAACCCCAACATTTCCCGCACTACCACAGCTACCGACACACAACCACTATAGTGTGCGATGGGAGACTGGAGGCTACTACCACACACGATCACCAGTGGTCTACGGTGAGTATTTGTGGCTGCAAGTTGAAATATACGAACACACACGTCTACTTTTATGTACAGTTGGTCACTTTCAATCACCACATCTCCCACATCACTACAGCTACCGACTCGCAACCACTATAGTGCACGATGGGAGACTTGAGGCTACTACCACCCACAAAAATCAGTGGTCTGCGATGGACAGTTGTGGCTGTAGGATGAAATATACGAACATATACGTCTATTTTTGTATATAGTCGGCCATTTTAAACCCCCGTATCTCCCACACTACCACAGCTACCGACTCGCAACCACTATAGTGCACGATGGGAGACTTGAGGCTACCACCACACACAAACACCAATGGTCTGTGGTGGATAGTTGCTGCTGCAAGCTGAAATATACGAACGCACACGTCTATTTTTATGTACAGTTGGTCACTTTCAATCACCACATCTCCCATACCACCACAGCTACCGACTCGCAACCCTATAGTGTACAATGTAAGACTTGAGGTTACTACCATACACAAAAACCAGTGGTCTGCGATGGACAGTTGTGGCTGTAGGGTGAAATATACGAACACATACGTCTATTTTTGTATATAGTCGGCCATTTAAAACCCCCGTATCTCCCACACCACCACAGCTACCGACTCGCAACCACTATAGTGCACGATGGGAGACTTGAGGCTACTACCACACACAAACATCAGTGGTCTGTACTGGATAGTTGCGGCAGCAAGGTGAAATATACGAACACAAGCATCCATGTTTATATATAGTCGGTCACTTTTAACCCCCCCACATCTGCCGCAGGTAGCGACACTTAACCACTATAGTGCACGATAGGAAACTGGAGGCTACTACCACACACAAACATCAGTGGTCTGGGATGGGTATTTGTGGCTCCAAGGTGAAATATACGGACACAAACGTCTATTTATATCTATCTATCTAGATTACAGCCCGCTGGATGATAACGCGTCTTCCTGAAATGCGGTCTGAACTCCGCTGACTAATGTTACCTTGGAACAGCCAGGGGCGCTGCTCAAACTTTCTTCTTGGTTATGGGCATCACTTCCCTTTGCTTCGTTCGCTCGTGCATTGTTTTCACTTCTCTAAGTGGAAGGTGTTGAATCAGACCTGTCGTCCTACTTGCATACCGGTGACTTAATGTCACCGCGCGAGCTATCCTTGATTTGTCAATGAAAAGACTAGCCATATGCATTGCCTGAAATAATTAGGCGTACTGCTTACTATGATAGCTTCACACGTCCCACGTCTTACATTTAGTTGGCCTTGCGGTTAGGGCCGCGCAGCTGTGGGCTGCATCCGGAAGATGATGGGTTCGAACCCCACTGTCGGCAGCCCTGAGGATGGTTTTCCGTAGTTTCACATTTTCACACCAGGCAAATGCTGGGGCTGTGCCTTAATTAAGGCCTAGGCCGCTTCCTTCACACTCCTAGACCTTTCCTATCCCATCGTTGTCATGAGACCTATTTGTATCGGTGCGACTTAAAGCACAATTGCAAAAAAAAAATAATAATAATAATAATAATAGAAAATAAGTCTTACATTTAAGATAGATTGAAGTAGCGGTACTTCGCATAGTCTGAGCTCTCGTTATAAACTTATTTGCTATAATGGCAAAACTATGTCACACCATGTAAGTTCAGACTCAATCCAGATCATCCTTCAAATGAGGACCAGTTCGAAGTTTAAGATAGCAAATCTCAGATGCACGGATGTTAGAAGCCAGCAGATCAGATTCTCTAAGGGATGAAAGCCTTTTTATAAACATGCAAGATCCTTGACATCCATCAGACAACCAACTAGTAGTCTCTCCGCTAAGCTCACACGCGATGACGCTCTGTTTGAATTGTTTCCTCTTCTCCACCGCGTCCTAACGCTACTGTAACTGTTCGTCTCGTGGTAACTAAATTACTAATACCTGCGTTGCGCAACTGTGCCAGATTCCGAATTTGTGGCCTGTACTATTCTTCGACAATTCCTACTGTATATACACATGTTTATCCTTAATTCTAATACCTGTATGATCAATCGTAATAGAATGCATGGACCGAGCTCGATAGCTGCAGTCGCTTAAGTGCGGCCAGTATCCAGTATTCGGGAGATAGTAGGTTCGAACCCCACTGTCGGCAGCCCTGAAAATGGTTTTCCGTGGTTTCCCATTTTCACACCAGGCAAATGCTGGGGCTGTACCTTAATTAAGGCCACGGCCGCTTCCTTCCCACTCCTAGCCCTTCCCTGTCCCATCGTCGCCATAAGACCTATCTGTGTCGGTGCAACGTAAAGCAACTAGCAAAAAAAAAAAAAAAAAAAAAAATGGAATGCATGGATAATGAAATGAAATGAAATAAATAATTAATAGTGAAGCTTGATGACGGAATATAATACAAAAATGATATTTAATTAATAATAATTTAAGAGCTGAACAGTTACAGTAGCAAATTTTTCGAGTTTTCATACTCAGATAGCAACAAATTTATTTTGGAGCCACTTGTTTCTTATATCCATTTTTATGAATCCATTGTGTTCTGCACTGTTACTTATAATGAAAATGCCCTTGTGCTAAAATATTGTAACTGATATTTCAATAGGCATTTCTCATATACGGAATATTAAAATACTTAATTAGTCATCACATTCCACAGAAACCCCAAAACGCATGACTGTTCGTATGCCCACTACTGTTACTGCTGACTCTTTTCACTCGCAGATGAGGCGTCCCCATTTTCAGTAGACTGTCGATTGCTGTAATACCATTTGTCATTAAGATATAGATAACTTTCGGCAGGTACCGTTATATCCCTAAATCTCGCTTCTATAGTAAGCGGAGTTCTGGATACAGTTTTTGAAGAGCTTGATGGATGCCTGGCTTGCTGTTGTCTTTCAAAAGGGGAAATTTTCTGCACAGTGCCCTGATGCGTTCTTTATATACAGCGCGTTCGCAAAGTAACCGGACTCTAAATTTGAAAGATCGTAGCTCACATATCTGACGGAATAAGTTGGCAAGCTTGGTTATGAGATGTTATCAGATATACAATAACCGGTTGTAGTGTTTTCAGAACAGTGCAGCTGTTGCCTTGCGCCGAGTGGGACGTTAGGTGTCAAGCGGGCGACAATGCATGTTACGCGCACATAACGGGTCACTTTATTAAAGGCTTATTCTGACTGCAAAAGTTATGAGAGATCTGTGAAAAAATGTAGACATCGATTTCGTGATGAACCCTTACCAGGTAAATCTTCTGTGAATGATCTTGCACGCAGGTTTCGTGACACGGGCTCTGTGAATGGTAGAGAACGATGTGGGAGACCTTTATTCATTACTGACACTATTCTTCACGATGTTCGGTAGCACATTGAGAGATCTTCGCGGAAATCGGTAAGACGTTTATCACAAAAACTTGGAGCTTCAATTGGGTCCATACACAAAGCGCTGAACGTGGCTAAGGCGCTCATATGGTGTCAAGGACGTCCACGAGCTGAAGGCGCCTGATTCAGAGAAACGTCGTCATAGGTACCAGTGGTTCCGTACCTTCACGCGAAAGGTAACCATTCTGAACAATATATTTTTAACACAGTTCCACGTTAGTGGCTACATTAACTCCCAGAACACCAGAATCTGGGCAACCAAAAATTCGCATGCCTTGCATGAAGTACCGCATCATTCTGAAAAAAGTCGGCGTCTGGTGCGTAATATCACGCAAAGAGTCGTTGGACCTCTGCTTTTTGACACAACAGTTAGTGGTGCCGTATACTGGGACATTGTGCAACAGTTCGTGGATTTATTGGAAGAGGATGAGCGCTATTGATGGTTCCAGCACGATGGCGCCACTTGTCATACTGCGAACGCTACCTTGGCGTTGTTGCAAGAATTCTTCGGTAATCAAGTAATCTCAAGAAATTTGTGGTCTCCTCGTTTGCCAGATGTAACTTCTCCAGACAGTTTTCAGTGGAAGTATTTAAAAGAAATAATATACAAAGATAATCCGCATTCCTTACAGGAACTCAAAAAAGCCATTTCTAAATATATACGAGAAATAACGCCAACAACTTTGAGAAAAGTGTCGCAGAACACGTGTAAGCGTGTACATTTGTGTTTGCAATGAAACGGTGGACACTTTCAACTTCTCTTGTGAATTGAAACTGTGGACACGCAGAGAACGAGTTAGTGTTATGTCTGTACATTTACTATTCTAAACACTTTCAGAATACTTACACCGGAGTTAAAAAATATATTTCTTAACTTGAAGGTATGTGAAACTATTGTGTATAAATCGAGTCTAGTGACTTTTTCGAACACCCTGTATAAAACATGTCAACATTATTAGAACACTTATTCAATATTAGAGAAAACATAATACCTCCAACAATGGGAACGATAGTTAATTAGAGAACCACATCCATACACCAGCAGAACACTTGATAATTTAAGCAGCAGCACTACTAGTGAACATTTGCTGAACTAAAGTGATGGCTCCTGGAGCTGACTTGTTCTTGTACTAACATTAGGATGAATATCATATCCATATGGCTCCTTTTCCACTATAACACTGTAACCACAGACGGATAACATTCTTTACCCGATACCTCCATTTTCTTACTCGTCGTTGGGCAGCCTAGTTTGACGAAATGGAGTCGCTCAGCGGATACCTCAGGGTTTACTTATGGCAAGTAAGACATGTAATCTTACTGTAGAATTCGCTTTACGTGAGTTCAAGAGAATTCCAACTCACGGGTGACACCTATCGTTACTCACGACATAATAATAATCATCGCCGACAACCTTAACAGAGTATTGACTTCAAGAGAACTTACCATGGTTAAATGAACACTTAATTACTCGGTACCTTTCTTAGCCATTAATTAACTTACAAACTAGACAGTAATTAAAGAATTCATGACACCAGCAATTATAGAAAAATAACAAGATATTTATTAATAAAATATTAAGTTATTAAATTACCAAATAAAGTGACGCATTATTAAAAAATGACTGAAAATAAGTGTGAAAATGAGTCAGCGCTGGCTCGTAAAATAAAACGAAAAATAATATTCAGTATTTTAAAATTATTAGATGATCAGTTCCTTTGTGAAGTAGAAGTTCAATATTTACACATTTACAATAGATCACTGGACACATCTGAGGTCCACCTTGCAATTGGAATGTAAGTATAACATCGACACAATTAACTCGTTCCGATGGTTCACTTTCTTTAGTCTGATTAAACCAGTCTCACTCGGATATAATATCCAGCCGAAATACCTCTCAAATACACTAATAAATTAAGTTTGAATAAATTGGAATACATTTAAGTAGATCTGAATAAATTAAAGGAAATTGAAAATAGATCTAAGTAAATTAAGATAATTTCAAGTGAAAATCCGAAGTCATGATTTTGTTGCAACGATCTCGTTGTGCGTGGATAACTACTTACGAACTAAGGCATTCTTTCCTAGTGCCTGTTAAATACGGCTCCTACTCTAGCTTTCCCTAGCTGAAGTTCGTTAAAGAAATGTACGTTCAAACGGAGAATATTAATCGATCTAGCTATCTATCTAATTTCAAGATAATCTTTGGCTGTCTTACACATGTCCTTTTAGGTTCAATGTCCCTTTCTTTAGTTATCTTCCAATAACATTCAACTACAATGCAAGCTACTTTTCTCTTATGCAGTTACTATGAAGCACTATGCCGCGAGGTTTAGAAAACATTATCTCATATACATTGGTGTGTCGAAATGCATCTGGTTAATTACAACTATTCAAAGTATCGTAGTATTCTGATGTTCATTATAAATCATCTACACTGACATACGACTACGTCACGAGCATACATCTATACTAGTAAATCCATTTCGTACCTTGGCTTGTGTAGCTCCTGCGGTGTGGGCACTCTTACGCAAATAAATCATAAAATAAACTTGTAGTGTGGCATGACTTAACTTGCAGGTACACGATGGTCCTGCATCGCGTAACACCATCTCATATCACTATATATATATATAACTCGAAACTTTCATCCAATTACCATAAACATATTCTTATTACAACATCCATTTAATATTAACACCGTAGCCTCCATAATAATATATCGCGTTCCCAACTTCACGACTACGTTAAAATACCACACAGTTTCTTAATGATATTTACAAGTCACAGCTTCTCATAACCTACGGACGAGTTCAATGCCCTTTCTATTAACCAAACAATGCGTAATTCCATTTGTTTCTTTCTACACCGCGCACAACCATTCGTGACGTCAACTTTAAGCATTACTTCAATGAAATCTCTATAATCTCCCAGTATGTCATTTCAATCAGCTGTTTCACATTTCTCTTCAAACCTCACGCTTCCTACAAGTATTCTGGTCGATATAGCATAAACTATTGCTATATTACTAAATCGTAACTATGAACTTAATTATCTCACACATCGTAGGTAATCCTCACTTGCATTGCCATATTTATCGGTCTACAATTAGCCCATCGGCACATACCTAAGGTACATGTGTAGGCAAACCAAAAATTATGCAATAAAATATTATGAATGACTTAGCTCGCTCATGGTTGTCCCTGGTCCAGCTGTTCCGTTCCCAAATGGATGTAGTAGGGTCTTCGGTTCGGTCACGGGTTAGACATCTGGAACGTCATCCGCTCCTTCGTTCTGGAAGTACTATCCGGATTCCCGTCGCCTTCCTCGTTATTGCCTGGTCGTATGGTAAGATGAATTGTTCCCAGGTCGGTCCATCATGTTAATTTAGCACATTATCTTGTTCATCTTCTTGTCAGTCTCAAAGTTGAAAATTATATTGCAGTATACAGCCATTTATGCTATTCTTCTCTGACGTCTTTAATCCTTAATTTATTTTATTTATTTTTATATTTTTCTTCTTAGCTCTTCGACGTATCCGCAAATTTCGTATGTAACAACGTCAGTACGTCTATTTTCGTCTGAACTGCTTTTGAATCTTGACGAAAACTTATTCTTTATTCTTATTCAATCGTTGAGATATTTCTTTTCTTATGCGCGATCCTTTGCTTCTGCTCAAGAATTATTCCGCTGACGGTGATTGCGTCCGCTCTCGATGTCGTGAAAATTCAAGATGAAGTTTTTTAATAATAATGTTTTTTCTATTTTTTTGAAAACAATACTGTAGACCGTCCACTGTCCGTTTTACTCGAATACTTGACCATTCCATGACGTATATGGCCCTCTATAACATCACAACAGGTGACTATTCCTTGATTGCAATAGATTACATGGCCCATACCTTCGGTCGGCGCCATTTTGTAATCTGTCGTGGACGTGCGAACGGGCACAACACTAAAGGAAATAAATGGAGCTGCGCGGTTTTTGTACAGTAATGTGGGCTCTTATTATTTCTATAACTGTACAACAGAATCTCAGTTTCGACCAAACGTGGACCTGGTCCTTGGACCTAAACTGCAAATAAAAAGCTATTTAAGGTTTTGTGATTGAAAATTGAGTTTTGGCATACCTAACAACAACGTCCAAATATATGACTAATAAGCGGGTAAAAAAAAATCTATGCAGAAGGAAACCGGACTCAATAAGGAATCCAATTAGACCAAAAGTACACATTCAGAGCGAACGAGACGGCCAAGGGATCGTTGCAAACTTGAGCATGCCATGCTACTCTATAATACAAACGACAAAACAAACAACATTGTAAATCATACATCTCTTATTTATCACATCTTCACCATTGTTCAGTAAAGTTTTGAAAATTGCTAAAAATTGTGCAAATAATAAAAGCATAAATAATAAATAAAATTTGTATAAATTTAGTCCGGTCTCGCGGTGTATGGGACAACGCGTCCGACGGCCCCGGGTTCGATTCCAGGCCGGGTCAGGGATTTTTAATTGTAAATGATTAATATCCCTGGCCTAGGGACTGGGTGTTTGTGCCATCCGTAATGTTCCTCTCCTCTCATTCAACACGTTACACAACTGCCATTTACATAATACACGCAGGTTCCTCACATATGGTGCAAGTAGGGGCAAAAGATCTTCCTAGGTCGACTCCCCGAACAAATAGAATTTTTACAATGTATAGATTTCAACAATGCATGATAAGTTCACGGGACAAGAAATTAGTCACCCCAGTGCGCACGCACAGATGGATCGTTAAACCAGTACAAATGGCGCAGCGAACGAGACCCGTGCTCAACTGAACGCGCACTGCTTCTACGTGAGCATAAGGCAGTAACGATCAATGGGACGTTGATGTTTAAAGTGTACATTAACATGGGTAGATGTAAGGATGTGACAGAGTGGAGAAAACAGGCAATGTGCTTGACCGTGCCCATGGCCGTACGGTGCGTGAAGTTGTTGGATTTGTTGGTGTTTCGCAGCGGACTATTAAAAATGTCTACAAGCAGTGGTGTACTACACGTGGTCACGAAACACGACGTCAGAATTGTGGTCGGAAAATGCTCCTGACTGAGAGGGACCGGAGACGCGTTTCACGGCTTGTGAATCAAAATCGCTTCCAAACCCGACAGGAATAGCTGCAGTCAGTGAATGTTGGTGCATCCCAACCTGTTAGCGAGAGCACATTGCGACGAAACCCCCATGCAGTGAACATTTGGAGTCGGTCACCTCGCAAGAGTCCATTACTCACACAGGCACATAAAACTGCGCGGCTTCAGGGGGCTAGAAATTATCGAACGTGGACAGTAGCTGACTGGCGGAATGTAATGTGGTCTGACGCATCACTTTTTGTCTGTACTCCAATGACGCACGTCGTCGAGTGCACGTAAGGCTAAATGAAGCATTTCATCCTGGATGTGCGCAAGGTCAGGTTCAAGCCGGAGGTGGGTCTGTGATGTATTGCGGCTGTTTTTCGTATCATGGATTGGGTCCGCTCAATGAGGTGACCACTAACGTCAACCAGCCAGTCAATATCTGCTACCGATACCCCGATTTTTGAAGATGACAACAGCAAAGTTCATCGGGCTGGATGCATATGCGACTGGTTTTATGAACATCACGATTGGCCTACAAAATCACCTGACTTGAACACCATTTGAATCTGTGGGACATGCAGGAACAGCGGGTAAACGCCGACATCAATATACTCGCAATTTGGTGGAAATGCGCGATCAAATCCTCAGTGAGTGTCTTAACCTGGATTCGACATACCTGCACAACCTAGGAGACTCGCTTCCTAACCGAATCCAGGCGGTTATCAAGTCAAGATTCGGAGTTACATGGTGTTAAATGACGCTTGTAATGATTCCTCTAGGGATGACTGCCAAGTATTTTCGAACCAACGGCTAACCAAGGAAAGATATGAGTAAATGGGCATTATTTTCGGCCTACGGCTCCCATGTAATTGTTTCCATTTGAACAATAATGATTAAAAACGAAGGAACATCGGGTTGGGGTTTTGTAACGTTAGATAGTAAACTAACTGAGTTGTAACTTTTCATTATCCTCGTAGAGTAGTTGCTGTACCCGTTCTTGAAAGATCTTCAGAGCGAATGAGAGGGCCAAAATCCGTCGCAAACATGAGCTTGCCCTGCTAGTCTATAGTGCAAAGGACAAAACAAACAACGTGTACTTCAGTGGTCTTGCAGATTTGATTTGTAATAACTTCTGGCTCGATGAGGATAGCAATGGGAAGATACATCGTTCCTCATTTCCCTTGTGCGCCTCAGTGATGATCTTTTGCAACTGCAGCAGTACTGTCATTAGTAGAGATGAGTGATAATGACAGGCTAACAGTACTGTAGTCAGTTAGTGTTGATTAGTTTTAGAGGCTCTGGAACGCGAGCTTTAGAACGTAAATTTACTATTAGAGTCACATAGAAAATGCGTTTGACCTATTTTAGTAGGAAAATGAACAAGTACACATGATGAGCTTTATTTTGGGTTTTTGCAGATTAAACATGCGCATATTCATTAAATATTTACGTATTTGTTTAGATGATGTTTTATTGAAAAATCAGAACAGACTTTATTTGAACTAAACATATGAGATTTATTCACACCATGCCTTTGCTGGCGAGACCTACAGTTTATAGTGTACTGTATTCTAGTATGGATCAGAACAAATTTGTTGCTTTTATTGATTTGTCTCTCTCTTGGATTTGCCAGTTTAAAAGTGACTGAAGTGTGATCGATGCTAGTAATTCCATTCCTTATGCAGCCAGTCTCTGTTATGAATGGTGTTAAAATGTCGCTCATAGGATCGCTTGGTGCATGTACTCCAGTAGTCTTGCAGACTGATTTGTAAACACTTCTGGCTTGGTGAGGAAAACAACGGGAAGCTACATCATTCCTCATTTCCATTGTACGCCTCAGTGATGATTTGGCCATCTATGACAGCTGTTGGAGCTGTTGAGGATCCAACCAGGAATTTGAGTTGTCTGCTCAAGAAAAAAAACACACACATTTTCAGGTCTCTGAAATAAAACAGAAGCATGTGGCAGTTTCCTCTGAACCACCTGCGGGGGCGGGGGTGTGGTAAAATACACGTACGGTATCCCTCTTTGTTGTAAATGAGGATTTAAAAGGGGGCCAGGGACTCACAACCTGGGCCAGTTGGCTGGCGACCAATGTTATCGTAGATGAGTCTGGTATTGTTACCACTTGTGTCAGTCTCCTAACTTTCAGCTTTCCTATAGCACCTCCCTTGGTCAAATCGTATTGTTTTTCGACCCCGATGGTATTGGATTTATGAGGCCTAGAGAATCATGAATTTTCACGCCTTTCACGCCTTTCATGGCTTTTTCGTTTCTTTGCTGATTACTTCATTGATCGACGTGTCGGACCTCTTCCTTTCGCTCTTCTGAAAAGTACTACTAGAGGATGATTGCCCATTTTCAGCCCCTCTTACAACAACCATAACCACCGCAATAATCAATTTCCTCTGAAAATGTGTAAGAAAATAAAATTCCGCTTAGCGGTTCGACCGTGATCCCATTTCAAAAGGCAGGCAGACGTCATTTCGTTTTTTATACATTATTGTATGATCACACATCAATAATTCATAAGTACTTAATATGTGTTCAAAATTTACTGCAATATTTTGGAATCTGATATTGATATGCAAAAGAACATTTATGTATTAATCACTTTCACAAATTTATGCTACACATTGCATGTGTTTTATTGCTTTAGTATTAACTTGCATCATCACACGTTTTTGAGACACTTTCATGATTTACAACCCTATCCAATTAATGAAATTATCATTCTGCAGGGTGTTTCAAAGATACATTTCACAATTTCGGGGTTGGATTCCTCATATATAGAGAAGGAAAAATCTGTGAATAAACATGGGACCGAAAATGCGTACTTTCCGAGATATCAGACACTGTCGTGGGCTAGAACCTCAGGTATTGTGGGATAGATTACATGTGTCGATGTACTCCGGTCATTACCTTACAAGAGGTGTTCAATCTGCCCGCCTCCTACCATGCTGCAGGTTTGTGCTCGTCGTCGCATGGAGTTACGAGCAAGCTCGAATATGCCCGATGTTGTACGTACTGTTTGATAGGACATTAAAATTCTGCTGTGGTGCATTGCTTCATCCTCTACAGCAGTCACGTACACCAAATACTTTGCATAATCCTACAAAAAACAGTCCAACGGTCTTAGACTAGGTGATCGTGGAGGCCAAGAAAATAGGCATTTCCGGGCTAAGGTTTATGTACATTTTCCTTCTCTTTTTTCGAGGAATCCAATCCTGAAATTATGCCGTGAATTTTCAAACACTCTGTATATTATAGTGACGTGTATTTCCTAAAAACAACCTGTTCACGTAAGTTACTGATATGAAAATCCCATCTTAGTGATTAAGTAACCGCAGCGTAATCATAACAGTCTGAACGTCTCCTGATTTAGCTTTTACAGTAATATGCATCTCTACGATAAAATGAGACTTCTAATTGAAATATGTCTTCCGTAGCATACCAGAATACGAGGTGTTTGAACGAGGCATCCAAGAACGGGGACTTGGTGAGTGTTGTTTATTTAATACAAAATTATATTAAATTTCCCTTAGGGACAATGAAATAATCATAAATATGTCTTTCAATAAAATATATGATGCGATGTTATCTAGCAACCGTCCAAGCTGTGATTTGAAATATTAATGGATGGCCATGACATACAGAAACACGGCCTGTACAGCTCTCAAAGTAATATTGCTAGGTAAAATCGCGTCGCGCATTATGTTGCATTATACTATGCCGTTCCGCAAATTTGCAGATGGCACCCAGCCCCAAGACATATTTATATCAATAAGGATACTTCTCCGTAACTAGGCATCAGCTACATTATCTGATGAAAAGTATTTTGAAACACCTACTTTAAACTGCAACCAGACTGCACCTGGGAATCACTTATCAATAATGGACGTAAACACACGAAAGACTTACCCTTTCAATTTTCCTGGAAAGAACTTCCATGTAGTGTCTTAACGTCTTGAGATGAATACCAGTCCATAATTTTTCATGAGCCGATGTCACACCCTTCATGATGTGACTCAACTGGCTCCGCGTTTTAATTGATCTCAAACGCATTTTATGAGATTAGGATCCATCAAGGTCGTATATACAACGTGATTCAGCTGTCCCTTCCAATGTAGTTTTATGCAACTTTCAATATTAACTCCGTTCTGAAAACATCTGCCCTGCCGGTATGCTCAGACAACACAACCGGATATCTTGGTATTTACCGCCTCACCATTATAGGACGCCGTAATGTTATACTCGTATTAACACTAGAAGACATGCGTGTGCCTTCTAGATGAGATGAACCTGACACGCCGGCGAAACTCTAAATTTGTATTGTGACCACAGTAAACCTAATACTTGCTATAAGCTGCTCAGTGTTCCGTACGGAACCGTAGTGTAGTTGGTAAAGGCGTGGTGGAGCGGGCTTACATGTCAGGTGGGAAGTTCGTGTCCGGGGCGAAGATTACACATTTTTGAAATATTTGTTTAATACTGGTACGAATATAACTCCATCTGTTTCATTATTCTAATTTATTTCAGGATTGCCTAATAAATATGCACACACACACACACACACACACACACACACACAGTTAAACGCAAACAATTCTAACCAGTTATGACTCGCCACTCTAATTACCAGTCTATTTAAAAATCTCTGTACCTTATGGCGCTGCAAGGGTCCAGGCCGTTCCTTTACCTGGGTTACTACTCCTTACTTTCACTTTCCCTCGTCCAGTCACCTCTTACAGCCACTGTGCGTAGACAACTGGATTTGAACACAGTGCCACTGGCTATACAGCACACGACGACTGTTCGTTGGTTCGACTCCACTCATACTTCACACAGTCTCATGCAGTGAGCAACCAAACAGCTCAACCGGATTCAGTATCAGGACAATACTCACAACAGTGAACATTAACACAGGTCTATTTACTTTCACACTCGCGACAGCGGATTTCCTCCCTGACTCACGCAGAAATACACGATCACACAGTATATTCTTTCGTTCCGTCGATCCAGTCTCTCCGACACCAAAACAACAACTCGCTCGCAGGGGCCTTGTATTTATACCTCGGTGTTGGGCAACTAGAAATTTCAGTGTTCAGCTGGAGATCGGACCTTCCCGGCATACCTTCCAGAAAACGCATGGAGAAACTAGATGAAGGGAGCAATAGAGAAAAGGCCGTGGCATGTCCTCGGGCGGGCTGGGAAGTTCCCCGAGCTAGCTTGGTCTTTCCCTTTCAGGTAATACCGAAGGGACTGGGGCAAGGCTGACTGTTGCTTGAGCACCTAACAATACGCACCGCACGCAATGTAAGTTCAATACCCGCTTTCATGCAAATTGTGTGCGAATGAATATGTTTGTGGCCCGAAGAAGGGCCGATTAGTTAGCAGGCTGGACACATACAGATCGGAAATATAGGAACACAACCGCCCTGAAAATGTTTTATCGCACCAAATGCTCGGTGTAATGACCGTTTTGGTTATGCCCATTCGAGCCCGGTGTCCTATAGATCGTCTTCCGTGCTGAAACATTCCAGGTGTAATTGTTAGGCAGGCTTCCGTCATGAGTTGCGGAGCTGGTCGTGGTTTTCCGGCGCTTGAGTGAAAACGACGTTCTTCAAACGTCCCATCAAGAAGAAATCTAACGGCGTTAAATCCGGTGATCTGGCAGGCCAAGATACAGGGCCTCCTCGTCTTGTTCACTTCCCTGGCAGTTGTTCGTTCAGATGGTTCAGACGGTCAAAGTCGAATCATCAAACAATCGTTCAAGACCACGTCCTCCAGCAACAGTGAGAGTTCATGGCGCAGAAAATGCAGGTAGCGTGGGCCCATCCAATAGCCCTCAAAGAAATTAGGTCCAATCAGGCGATCCCCCAAGATTACACACCACACATTCACTCCCGATCGTACTTGATGGGCCGCCTTTCACACATAGTGAGGATTGTCCGGACTCCAATAATGCATGGACTGGCGATTGACGTTCCCGTTATTGTGGAAGCGCGATTTATCTGAGAACAAGATATGCGATACGAATACTACATCATTTCCAGCCTGCCTAATAGCCACCGACAGAACTCCATTCGAGCTTCGAAATCCCGCCCATGGGGCTCTTGGTGTAGCTCACGATGGTATGGGTGAAATTTATGTTCATGCAGAATTCGCCAGACGGATGGCTGGCTGGTGTTCACCTGTCGTGCAATCGCCCTTGTACTGATGTGTGGATTATTTACAAGCTACCTCCAGAGCGGCCTCTTCTGATTGACCGATGCATCGGGCCTATCGCGACTGGTAGCTGGTTGGAAATTACGCCTGTTGTACTTAGCCGTCTTTCAACACGGCGAAATGTCGTAGCAGCCGGGGTCGGTTGTCGGGATACCGTTCCTGGTACAGACGTAGCGCCCCTCACGGGTTTTTTCTTGCTTCCCCATAAATGAGAAGCATGTCAGCGTATTCCTCTGTGGAAAACATGCCGAATGACAGCAGAGATTACATTCGGGCCCTAACCAGCGGAGTATGAGCAGGCAACAAGGTGAATAACAGCGTCATTCTACTGTTTATATGTGTCAAACGTGGGCCTGTGTTTACGTGTTCAAACATCATACCGGTGCAGAAATATTTGAAAGATGCAGGATTTGAACCGTCGCTGGCACCTTCTGTCGATTGCTAGGCAAACGCCTAAAACATCTGTTTCGCTACACTACTGGAAACATGCTGGTAGTACGACGAGAGCAGAGTATGACGCCATCCGTTTCGGTGTTTAAGACATTAATTACTGCTCTGTTACCAAGTTTTATGAATTGATTCCTCTCTTCGTTACACTCGGTCACGAGGCACGACACCTGAACATAGTTAAATGGACGTTGTTCCATGATTCCAAGGCGATATATTTTGCGAATTGATGATATAACATATCGCTAGGGTTCAGAATCGTGTGCAAAATGTGCTCACTGAACATTTGTACCATACAGTACGCCTGCAGGGGAATAACACCCCTATAACCATGCGCACGTTAGTTGGGCTGCAGCAAACGATATTGGAAGTGGCTGCTGAATCACTCGGTATAGGTATGGTAGTGGTAGTGTTAAACTACTATTAAGAAATAATATCAGCAATTGAATATTAGTTAATTTCAAATCCTTGATAACAACTACGAGATAATAATAATAATAATAATAATAATAATAATAATAATAATAATAATAATAATAATAATAATAATAATAGTAATCAGTGTCGAATTCAGGATCGACCGATGTTGGGAGAGGGGTATGATGATAGAACATAATAAAAGTGCCTTGCGTGTGTGGTGCGCTCGTGAACGAGTGTTTATAAGGACACTGATACAAGTGAATTATGTTGATATCCAAATTGCAGTGCCGGTATTGTGCAACATCTTACATTAAGATACAGAAACTGAAAACGAGAAAAGTTTTACAGCGAATGGTACGTTCAGATTACGATGTAAAACCCAACTCTCGAGGCTTCTTAGAAAATAGTTTCAAGAGAACTGTTGGTTTTACGATTATGTCTCTGTGAATGTTCAAAAGAGCCAACCCATTGAGTCGACTTTTACTTGTTTGTTATCAGTTTCTGTTTACTTTCTTTTGTCAAAATTCCATTTTGGGGGGGGGGGCTAAACACCGGTACCCCCCCTATGGCTTCTCCCCTAATAATAATAATAATATAATTTCTAGTCGACGACTGTAGCCGATGATGATGATTATGGTGATGATGACAGCAACGTAAGGAAACCTGGTGTCGGTACCTATCCTACTCCTATCGAATGACGTTTTAAGGAGTCTATTCAAGGCTTTATGTCCCCATCCGACAGACGAATCACTGTCGCTAGAGTTATACGCCCTCACTATATATGGACACTGCGGAGAGATTTGGAATTGAACCCAGGCTTTCGGCACGCAATCTAGTGAATAGAAATTGTATACCACCACCTCTCCTACCCTGCCGGTCAACATTATGATGGTGAGATTCTTCCCCGACAACGGAACTTGAATCAACTAACCACGGTCTCATATCATAAAGACTTGACACCTCAATACCGCCTTGCTTCGGGGTCCGCTACTCGACACTATCTCCATTTAGTTCTATCTTGGGCCGCATTTGCTAGGATATTCACGTTCTTCAGGTCTTCTTGTAGCGTGATGAATCAACTTTGCTTTGGTTTTCCCTTTGGTCTTCTGCCGACGACCTTTAGGTTGTAACTCGTCTTAGTAAGTGTGCCGGATCCTAAACGTGTTCAGACCAACGAAGACGGCTCTCGCGCCGTTTGCCGATGCTGTCGTTGCAAACTCGATCTAATTTAGTGCCCTCTGTCCACTTCACTCTAAGCCGACGTTTTATATATAAGACGTTGCTAGTTGCCTAATATCTCCTACACCACTTCAAGCTGCGCTTAATATGGGAGTATTAGGTCTTTGGGCATTTAGTCGACCACGGAACTCAACTTTCGATGTGTCGCGATAGTGATGATTGAACAATAATTTATTAGTAGCACCATGGAAGTCACTAGAGATTGTATTTTTTTCTGTTGATATCTGACTAGTTTCATGAATTAATTTATTTCAGAAGTTGATAGCATTTTTTCTGTCATTAAACTCAACCTACCTAACCGTTGCAATGTTGTGTGTTTTTTTTACTTCCACGATTCAAATTCCCAGACATGCTATCAGCAGTCGACTTGAACGGGTGAAAATGTCTCTAACAAATGGATTACAAATAAATTGTTAAAGTGACTTGCATATTGATAAGTGTGTTTTTGTCGTGTAATGACGTCCTGGCATGGAACTGGTTATGCATTGTATGTAGGAACACGCGACGTTTAGAGGACATACAGGATTGCCAAATTATTTGTTATTGGTAAACTTCGTCAAGAGAATAAACGAACATACAGTGCCATCTACTATTGTAAAATGATAATATCACCCCCTACATCAGTTGCAGTTGTGAAAACCACAAATGTAGCTGACATAGGTACGGAGAAAAGAACGTCGACGGCCGGCTGATCCTAAATTTTTCTCAAGCTGGTCATGACGAACACCTGGTTCACGAAGCGTGATTCACATCTAATCACATACTACACCGGCACAAATACAACCCAGATTGACCACATCCTTGTCAGACGTCAAAGTCTCAAAGACGTGCTCGATGAAAAAGTAGTGCCGTATGAAACTGTCGCGACGCAGCACTCGCCATTGATCTGCAAGATGCGCATCAAGCCACCAACACGTAGAGCGTACTGACCAGCAAGAATCAAAGAGGCGTCCAATGTCGTTGCGCAAATATGAAGTATGGTTTGACCAAGAAGGGTTTTAGGAAACTAGCCATCCTAAGAAAATAATTATTCTCAGTTGCTGAATCAACTGGACGGAAGGATGGAAACTAATCTCCTGCAGATTACCACCGGGGAAGAAAGCTGGTTGAAACTGAAAGGGGAGAAATATTTGTCCCTAATGTATTTCAGAGAATTCTGCTCAGTGTTTGATGTGTAGCAGATTACTTACAACAATATGACGATTCTACTTAGAACATTATAAGATGTATCATATTGCTTTATATGGTACTGTGAATGGAGATGACCGTGAAGGTCTCCTGAAGAGAGTACATGGAGAAATAAATCCTGATGATGCATTTTTACCTATTGGGATACTACTATCATATGTGAATGCAATTGTTATTATGGATATTTAAGATAGCTCCAGGTAATTTATTACCTGTCCTTATTATAGGATACTGATGTTTCATCTTTCCATGCAGTTATTCGCGTCCAACTGGTTCCGGTTGATCTGGTATCGTGAAGAAAGCCGTATCATTTTTCCAGGCTCTCTTCAAAAATTCAGCCAATAGAATTGTGGTGGTGGTGATTATTGTTTGAAGAGGAAGTACAACAGGCAACCATCCTTTACTAACACAAATCAGAGGGAAAAATAGAAGGGTCTGACACTTCGAAAAAAGAAGGTATCGCCTAAAGAAAGACAAGAACCACGAAGGGCGTGAAAATGAAAGACTCCCTAGGCCTCGGATACTCTACTAACATCGAGGCCGGAAAAGAACAAGAGTTGACCAAGGGAGGTCGGATAGGATGTAACTTTTTGATGAATACTGATGAATAAAATCATGAATAAAATATGTAAATAAAAATATTGCTAAAAAAACTTCATAAAATTAATAAACATAATGAACCGAAATGTCCGTAGTATGGGCGCCAGAGTTTACCAGAATGGATCCCTCGAATTTTGATAGAGCATGATAAACTTTATATCCCAGGGCGTGTACACAATGCTGCGTACAGGTACATCTGCTGCAGGCCTTACCTAACCTCCTGAAAACGACTAAATAGGTAGGAACTGCACCTAGGTTTATCAATAACTCCACTGATTCTAAAATAGCTAACTATATTCTTAACAAAATCCGTGCATTAGCACCTCATCAACATACAACATTATACATATAATACACACATAAAATATTGCTGGAAGACTCCATATTTACAACAACAACAACAACAATGAAAACCGTGGGAAAACGAAAGCGAGAACTAAGCTACCATTTGTAGATAGTCCGATGAACAATGTACACGTACGAAGATACATACCCTTCACTGTCTCTATATCAGTTCGACTTACCGATTCTCATAATCGGCAGTTATCACATCACACAGATACTGTACCTTGTAATACTGTGTTCACATATTTTAACACTTGTTGTAAAGATATATACACATGTCTGTCGATCCTCAACATAAATTATGGAAAGTTTGAGATAGCTTTCATCAACATATAACGCCAGACCTCCACAAGTACTACAATACTTAATGCGTACGCTCTCCACAATTTGTTGATCAGCCACTTTCCACGATCAGAACAAGACTACGCTCCACGAACGTTTGAAGTCCAGTCCATTGCAGTCGTGTCACTCGAATACCGTATATCCAGCACTACTTCTTTCTCGTACAGTGTGTCAGTTGTAGTTCTAGTAGTAGTCTTCCTTCTCGTTCCTTTGCAATATCACTGGTTGCCGCCGTATGATCAACCTTTATAGACATCAACATCCCCCTCCTCTCAGATGATACATCTGGATTGGTGCTTGCCAGCCAATCATGAGTGAACCTCTTGTCAAGACCATGCCCTGAACTTCTCCTTGCTCCCAAGAGATAAACAAACTCTGGGGTTTATTACATGGGTCAACGAACTTCCCTAATACAACAACAAGCTCATCTCATCAGGCTGGGATATATACATGACTCATGGAATTTCCCGACACAAGTACATCACAACAAACACTGGGGTAGCCACATGACTCATCCAAATTACCAGAGTTATTAAAGCAATGTTTTCCCACTCGTGCAAAACAAATTACTCATACCTACATATGTGGATATCTTCCAGCTTACAAATATAAATGGCAAAATATACAAATGAAATACTGATAATAATAATGATAATAATAATAGTACTAATAAATCGAATACTGACAATAACATCTCTAACTTCTACATATAATTCGGGGGTGTGATATATGTACTATCACAAGGATCAATGAAAGTGAGCAGCCTGGCACAACTAAGTGAAAGCAATAGCAGGAATCAGCTAAGGCCCCCATGGTCACTAACCCACGCTCCCAAGTTGAGAGCCCCTGGGGCCCCTTTCAGTCACCTCTTACGAGAGTCAGGGGATACCGTGGGTGGTATTCTACCGCCCCCACCCACAGGGGGAATTTAATAGGACCTAGAGAACATAATCGCTGTATTGTCGTTCTTCGCTCGTTTAGTGATAGGGAATTTATGAAACAGTGTATAATCAGCAGTGATGGATGGTTTCTTCCAAAATATGACTGAAGACATTTGAGTACATGAATCTTTTTCGAGGCACAATCACATAGCGCATTGAACATCTTATGGACAATTTCTTGGAGCACTGGGAAGCGTAGTCAAAATGTTCATAACATTCTCACTCGCCTTCAATAAGACCAGTGATATCTCCAAAAGAGTTATCCGACCCACTGTCAAAATTCGCGTCTTATGTAGCACAACTAAAAAAACAAAAAAGCTTCCAGTTCAAAAGACTTAGTCGACCCACTGACAAGTTTCACGTGTTATATAACACAACTACAAAGGATGCCTTAAGTTCAAAGGGCTTAGCGCATCCACTGTCAAATTTCGCCTGTTATATAGGAAAACTAAAAAATACCATAATTCAAAAAGCTTAGAAAAATTATTACTGACCAACTGCGCTCATCGTACATTCTACGCGCCCAAAATTCGTCAGCTTGGCTCACCGTAATCTTATCAATTTTCGTTTTACCCCGATCAGCAGGTAGCTTTACGATGAAACTGTAAAAATGTCTAAAACGACAGTTTTCGAAACACTGCCCATTTGCCCCACATTTATCTCCGACCTTTATATCTACTCTCTATTCTCACAGACACGCAGGTCGCCTGTAGGAGTCAGCTCGAATGACCTGCACTGGGCCTCTCGGAAGGCCACACGCCATTACTGTATAGTTCATGGAATCTTTATTATGTAACATCATACGTTTAAATACGTTGTGTGCCGGGCTGAGTGGCTCAGACGGTTAAGGCGCTGGCCTTCTAACCCCAACTTGGCAGGTTCGATCCTGGCTCAATCCGGTGGTATTTGAAGGTGCTCAAATACGACAGCCCCGTGTCGGTAGATTTACTGGCACGTAAAAGAACTCCTGCGGGACTAAATCCAGGCACCTCGGCGTCTCCGAAGACCGTAAAAGTAGTTAGTGGGACGTAAAGCAAATAGCATTATTATTATTAAATACGTTGTTACCGAGCTCGATAGCTGCAGTCGTTTAAGTGCGGCCAGCATTCAGTAATCGGAAGATAGTGGGTTCGAGCCCCACTGTCGGCAGCCCTGAAGATGGTTTTCCGTCGTTTCCCATTTTCACACCAGGCAAATGCCGGGGCTGTACCTTAATTAAGGCCACGGCTGCTTCCTTCCAATTCCTAGGCCTTTCCTCTCGCATCGTCGCCGTAAGACATATCTGTGTCGGTGCGACGTAAAGCAAATAGAAAAAAAATACGTTGTTAACTTGAGGCTGTGGAGAATAAATGGCAACACGAACTAAAATGTCCATTAATCGTTTCCCCTGTGAAATGTCCTGCTTGGCAGTGCATAGAGATATTTTATAACCATACACTGAATAGTCCAATGGAAGTTTCATCGTAAATAGCGTTCTGAGCCAACGGACTTCTTTCCCTATTACGGAAATGATTAACTCGGTGCCTAATTGGAGCTCTACATATGAAGTGTTTATAAAAGGTGTTGTTGGTGGTGATTATTGTTTTAAGAGAAAGCACAACTGGGCAACAATTCTCTGATAACACTTAATCAGAGAAAAATAATGGAAGGGGTCCGACACTTAGAAAAATGAGGCAGTTAAAGAAAGACAAGGGCCAAGAAGGGCGTGAAAACCTAATGCCATTTGCGTTGGAAGAGAACAAGTATTGACCAAGGGAGGTCAGATAAGGGAGATGAAAGTGAGGATCCTGGCACAAGTAAGTAGAAGCGATGCCAGGACACAGACTAGGGCCCCGCTGTCGCCAGCCCACAGTCCCCAGTTAAGAGCCCTGATGCCCCTTTAAGTCGTTTAAGAGGATACTGTAGATGATATTTTTCCGCCCCATCCCACAGGGGAAGTGCTGTTCGCCCTCTCCTAGGGATAGAACTCATTTTACACTTCATAAAAGTAATTTAAAAACCATAAGTGTGTTCTCCAGCACTAAAAAATGACGCGCATGGCAATAATTAATTAATTTTCTGTTAGGTAGCGAATTTGAAGCGAAGAAACCATAAAAACATATTGTATAGGACAGAAACATAGAATATGCAATCACCGACAATATGTCCTTGTGTTGCTGCATTCTGAACTCAAGACCGTAAGTTCCTTTCTTGTACAATTTGTCGCACAGACACAGATGGATATTGTGGCGACGATGAGATAGGAAAGGGCTGAGAGTGGTAAGGAATCGGCCGTTGCCTTGATTAATGGGAAACCACGGAAAACTATCTTCAGGACTGTCGACAGTGCGGTTCGAACCCACTATCTCCCAAATGCAAGGTCACTGCTGCGCGACGCTAAGCGCATGAATAACTCTTCTGGCAAACTATAAGTGTGCTCGTGACCGATAGAAACGACGAATAGGCACAATAATTACGTTTCTGTTAGGTGCACACTATAAGATGAGCAAGTGAGGTTAGTTGAATCCAGTTGAGTGACCAGAAACGAAATAATTTTCACTCTACTTAACAACCACTTGCTCATTCACATACTTTCTTACTAAAGAACTTGGAGTCGTCTTATCTCCATGGAGAACTCGATTCTTTCGTTGTACCTCAAACGTGGCGTTTCTTTTTCCTGGGAATACAAATACAACGCCCGTTTGAAGCATGGTATCTGTACCAGGCGGTACACCTCTGCGCCGCTAATTCAAACATTGCGCCAGTTGAAATTCCTCTACTGGAGAAAACCTGAACTTTAACTACCATGTTAATTCTCAAGTTTTTCAGAAGATGTCCCTACTTGTAAATTTTGAAGTGTTCTGAACGATGTCAATTTCGATTCATTGTTGTTTTCTCTGTAGCAAGAAGTGTGAACATTCTCTTCTAGATGACACTACTTACGAACTACAACTGTGCACTCTAGTGCGAAGTGTAGGAACCTTTTTTTTGAAGACATTTAGTATTTATAAGTTTGTTCTTTATTAAATTTCTTTCTGCCATTGTTTAAGTTGGCAATGTTAACCCTTTCTTTCCGCCAGGTTTGAAACTGGCCAATCGTAAATTTATGTAATTAATTTTCCACCAATCCTGGTTTTCTTCTTCAATTTTGACATGTAATCTTTTGGCCGACCAATAAAATGCTTGTGGGCGGGTGTTATCATTCAGGAAAGGTCTCGAATGTTCCACGAGGGTATATAAACTGCTGATTTGCCGGTCTCCGGGGCCACTTCAGTAACATCTATCATTGTGTAAATTATGTAGCAGGGGGCGGGAAGCGCCTCTTTCTTCGGGCAGCAGTTCAACCTCCAGGTAATGGCCGTTTTATAACTTATTTTCTTGCCAGCTCAGCAGTTTAACCCTCGGGGCGGGTTCGAAACCTTTTACCATGTAACTTTCCTCTAAAATGTAAAAGACTTTTGATTTAAATTCTGCCTCTGTAACTACATATTGGGATAGAGAGTGCTTAACCCTCTCGAGCTCCCGCTCATATTGCTTTGAGGTGAACTTATTTTCACAACCGTTTCTTCCCTTCCTAATGTAATGTAAATCGTTTCTTATATAAGTCACCTCTTTAGTATGGGATTAGCCCTTGCATATGCGGCCTAATGCCAAGTAGGTTTTAAAGAAGATATAATTGGAGTGCAAGATACGCCTCCACTCAAGTTGGTATTTTGGAGGCCATGTAATTATCCTGTTTCTTCACTGAATAGGCCTCAGTAGGTTGGGCATTTTTACCCCTGTGTTATTGTGTTTGGAGGTCAACTTGAAAGTGGAGTTTGGTGTGGCCTTTGATAGGCTTGAACTTTAAGAGCGGGTTATTCTTTCTTAAAATTTTGATTTCTGTGTGCCTCGAGCAGGCTTTACTGAGTAATAGGGAGCAAGAGCTCCTGGGCATGATTGGGGTTTTCTGCCCTTTTGTCAAACCTGGTATCTGGCTAAAGTTGGGCTAATTGCTCAAGAATTATGTGTCTGGCTCTCGGAGCCCAAATCCTGTAACACTGTAATTGTATATTCTCGATTTGTTGCTAGGCTACTGAGTACCTGTTATATTTGTTATTTCTTGATCTTGAAAAGAAAATATAACCTTGTAAAATTTTAAATTAACTTTAATTTCGTATATTGAGACCTGTTCATCCCAGCACCTTCTTTCACCTCTAACTACCACGGATAACTCCGTAACAGTATCAATCGAATGATCAGTGGAAAAGTACACTCAGTGCATTTGACCGTAAAATACGACAGACGGGAGAAATAACTAGGTTTCTGTTACATGCGCCCTAAGAGATGAGCCAGTCGAGGTTAGTTGTACACAGTCAAGTAACCACAAACAAAATGATATTCTATTTAACAACCACTTGAGCACTCACATGTTTTGTCACTAAAGAACTTGTCTCTTTGGAGATATTCGATGCTTTCGGTGTACCTCAAACATGGCGGTTTCTATTTCCTTGGAATACAAATACAACGCCCTGTCCGTTTGAAACGTGTTATCAATCGAATGATCAGCGGAATATTTAGTGCCATTTCCCGGGGAATACAAATATAACGCCCGTTACATGCGCCCTAAGAGATGAGCCAGTCGAGGTTAGTTGTACACAGTCAAGTAACCACAAACAAAATGATATTCTATTTAACAACCACTTGAGCACTCACATGTTTTGTCACTAAAGAACTTGTCTCTTTGGAGATATTCGATGCTTTCGGTGTACCTCAAACATGGCGGTTTCTATTTCCTTGGAATACAAATACAACGCCCTGTCCGTTTGAAACGTGTTATCAATCGAATGATCAGCGGAATATTTAGTGCCATTTCCCGGGGAATACAAATATAACGCCCGCAGCATCGTATTTTGCGAATAAATAACTCTTTTAGGAAAATGAAGGCCTAACTGAAAAGATCAATGTTTCTCTAGCAATTGTTGCGTCACACGTTCAAATTATGTATAGGCCTACAAGGTAGAGATGGATGTACAGTACTGTATGCTCTATAAGAAATTTCAACCTCTTACTCAATGGATCCTGAGAAAAGGTAGTACACTGAACGTCCCCATAAGGAATAATAATAATAATAATAATAATAATAATAATAATAATAATAATAATAATAATAACAACAACAACATCAACATCAACATCAACATCAACATCAACAATAATAATATATATTATATTATTAATTAATGTTTATTATTATTATTATTATTATTATTATTATTATTATTATTATTATTATTATTATTATTATTATTAAGACCTACGTACTTCCAAAGAAATGAAATTAAAATTGTTAATATTTCGGAGATAGCGTTCCTCCATATCCATCCCCAACGTAAACGTTAGGGAAGACTGCTATGTATAAATATAGTAAGTACAGAATTATTAACAATGCCTTTCTGATTTCAGCGTCGTCGCCACAGAAGAAAGCAATAAGGTAAGTTCGTCTTGATAAATCACTTTCTATATTATAAGTCTAGATATTATTATTATTATTATTATTATTATTATTATTATTATTATTATTCTAGTGAGCCCGCTTGGTGGCCATTAATTTCGTGTGGCTATTTCTAGCCGAGTGCAGCCCTTGTAAGGCAGACCCTCCGATGAGCGTGGGCGGCATCTGCCATGTGTATGTAACTGCGTGTTATTGTAATGGAGGATAGTATTATGTATGGTGTGAGTTGCAGGAATGTTGGGGACAGCACTAGCGCCCAGCCCCCGGGCCATGAAGGTTAAAATTCCCGACCTGGCTGGGAATCGAACCCTGGACCTTCTGAGCCGAAGGCCAGTGCGGTGACCATTCAGACAACGAGTCTGGGTGGGTGGCCATGATCGTTAAGGTGTCTATATGGTCAGATGCCGTGGTTAGCCGCTTCAAGTCCCGTTGATCGAAGGAATTTTGGCTGGCACGGCAGGAGAGGTGGTGTTATACAATTTATAATCAGTACATTGTGTGCCAAAAGCCTGGATTCCAAACCAGTGTTCGCATGGTGTGAGGGCATACGACGCTGTTGATGGTATGCTGGAGCATAAGATTTATTGTGGCTCCCTTTACTCTTACATCATTCTCTCCCTTTCGCTACTCTTTAAACCCGCCGTGTTGAGTGGCTCAGACTGTTGAGGCGCTGGCCATCTTACCCCAACTAGTAGGTTCGACCCTGGCTCAGTCCGGTGGTATTTGAAGGTGCACTAATACATCAGCCTCATGTTGATAGATTTACTGGCACGTAAAAGAACCCCTGCGGGACTAAATTCTGACACCCCGGCGTCTCCGAAAGCCGTAGAAGTAGTTAGTGGAACGTAAAGCAAACAACATTACTTTTATTATGAGTAAGATTTTGAAAATGTGTATTTTCCTCTAAAATATAAGTAGAATTTCACTAACCACCTCCAAATTTTCGAAAGGATAACTATTTTCATTCAAAGGGACCGTTTTCAATTTTTGGATACCTTTATATTTCTTCATTGTTATTCAGTGTGATTAACTTTCAGAAAAATAATTATGACTCATAAGCTAATATCTTAAGCCTCCGTAGCTCAGGCGGCAGCGCGCTGGCCTCTCATCTCTGGGTTCCGTGGTTCAAATCCCGGTCACCGGGCGAGTTGGCCGTGCGCGTTGAGGCACGCGGCTGTGAGCTTGCATCCGGGAGATAGTAGGTTCGAATCCCACCATCGGCAGCCCTGAAGATGGTTTTCCGTGGTTTCCCATTTTCACACCAGGCAAATGCTGGGGCTGTACCTTAATTAAGGCCACGGCCGCTTCCTTCCAACTCCTAGGCCTTTCCTATCTCATCGTCGCCATAAGACCTATCTGTGTCGGAGCGCCGTAAAGCCCCTAGCAAAAAAAAATCCCGGTCACTCCGTATGAGATTTGTGCTGGACGAAGTGGAAGCGGGATAAGTTTTTCTCCAGGTATTCCGTTCTTCCCCGTCATCTTTCATTCCAGCAACACTCGCCAATATAATTTCATCTGTCAGTCATTAATCATTGCCCCAGATGTGTGCGACAGGCTTCGGCTGCTGACACAATTCCTGTCCTCACCGCTAGATGGGGGTTCATTCATTCCATTCCTGATCCGGTCGAATATCTGGAAACAGGCTGTGGATTTTCATTTTCAACCTAATACCTTCCATGAAAATTGTACATCAAGTTTCGATAGAAATTTTATTTCTTGAACGTGATTGCGTCATAACGCCGTGACCGTGACGTCACGACCAAGTGCTCTTGTTTGTAAACAAAGCCACGTGCTTTTTTGACAACTGTCAATCTGACAGCTGCCATCTTTAAAAAAGACAGCATCACTAACCTCAGTGCTGCCATCTTTACGCCACTAAACCTCATGGCTGCCACCTTACGCACGTGGTGGCGGGTAAAATGAAATTCCACGTGCTTTTTTGACAGCTGTCACCTGCCATCTTTAAACAAGAGAGCATCGTGCTGGCATCTTGACGGGGCTAAAATTTCATGGCTGCCACCTAATGCACGTGGGCGCGCGAAATTTGAAATTCCGCGTGCTTTTTTGATAGCTGTCATTTTTAACCACGTGGGCATGGTAGACTAACCTAAGAAAATGGTTTGCTTTATTGACTTCGGGGGAATAGGGGCGTCTTTAAAGAGGTAGTCCTTTTTCCCCTATCTACCCTTACCAAAAATAAGGGACGAGTGAGTGATGTGCTTTCTCTCTCTTCTTAGAGGTCCACCGCCCAAGCGTTGTCTCCTCTACAAAAGATATTGCCCTGGGCCAGGACACGGCCGCCTCCTACGAGGCAAGCAAGGGAAACTTTGACTTCCACCCGTATTTATACCTACGTTGAGCGGGTGGGGGAATGCATAGATCAGCATGTAGTGCGCGCGCAGATCGATGAGCAATGGAGGTGCGTGCGCACATGCGATGTTTGAACACTCTGCCGGAAGGAGTTTAGTACGATAGTCGATGTGAATACTTATCGATAGGTTCGCGCGCACACATGCGATCGTTGTACACCCTAGCGGAAGACGTTTAGTACGAAAGTCGATATGTGTACATATCGATAGGTGCGCGCGTGCACATGCGATCGTTGTACACTCTGGCAGAAAATGTGTAGTACGATAGTCGATGCATGCATAATCGATAGGCGATGTGTACACGCTCTAGCTGTAGAAAATTAAGGTCTTACTGCTGCTATGTTCGCGATATGGCTATTCTTAGTGGTGCTATCTTGACAGATTC
The DNA here is from genome assembly GCF_040414725.1 of Anabrus simplex. Classification (NCBI taxonomy): domain Eukaryota; kingdom Metazoa; phylum Arthropoda; class Insecta; order Orthoptera; family Tettigoniidae; genus Anabrus; species Anabrus simplex. The sequence continues at coordinate 165,117,099 of NC_090270.1, read as the reverse complement.
TAACCTTATTGCTGCTACTGTGTGCTGCAATGTCAACAAGACTAGAATCGAACACTATAGTCTTTGCTGTTACCTACAACAGGTGTTCAGAACACTGATTGTTGTGTCGAGAACACTATATAACTGATTAAAACATGTTTACTGCTTAGCAGGGGATACCTTTGTCTTAAGAAGATGGATTTTATAGGATTTAAACAGAGAAAAAATATCGTCTACTGCAATGGTAACAAGACTAGAATCGAATACTATAGTCGATGTCGTTAGCTACAACAGGTGTTCAGAATACTGATCGTTGTGTTCAGAACACTAAATAACTAATTGAAACATGTTTACTACTTAGCAGGGGAGACCTTTGTCTTAAGAAGATGGATTTTATAGGATTTAAACAGAGAAAAAATATCGTCTACTGCAATGGTAACAAGACTAGAATCGAATACTATAGTCTATGTCGTTAGCTACAACAGGTGTTCAGAATACTGATCGTTGTGTTCAGAACACTAAATAACTGATTGAAACATGTTAACTACTTAGCAGGGGAGACCTTTGTCCCAAGAAGATGGATTTTGTAGGATTCGAACACACATACAACAGAGAAAAATATATATCGCCTACTGCAATGGTAACAAGACTACAATCGAACACTATAGTCGATGCCGTTACCTACAACAGGTGTTGAGAACACTGATTGTAGATTAAAATACTGGAGTTATTTATAGCCTACTATATTGATAACAAGCTAGAAATCGAACACTATAGTAGATACATCTTCCATCATTTGCCTACTGCGAAAATCAGAAACTGCGGAAACACATATTTTACTAACCGCGTAGCCAACTCGCTCGGTAGACGCTAATTTGCAAAATATGAATACAGCTGACGTACATCTTCCAGCATTTGCCCAGTGCGAAAATCAGAAACCGCGTAAACACATATTTTACTAACCGCGTAGCCATATCACTCGGTAAACGCTAATTTACAAAATATGAATACAGCTAACGAACATCTTGCATCATTTGCCTAGTGCAAAAATCAGAAACCGTGGAAAGTCATATTGCTTTAACCGCGCAGCTAACACTCCTGGTAAACGCTAATTTACAAAATATGAATACAGCTAACGTACATCTTCCATCATTTGCCTAGTGCGAAAATCAGACACAGCGGAAACACATATTGCACTAACCGCGTAGCCAACTCGCTCGGTAAACGCTAATTTTCAAAATTTGAATACAGCTAAGGTACAACTTCTACCATTTGCCTAGTGCGAAAATCAGAAACCGTGGAAACACATATTGCCTTAACCGCGCAGCTAACACGCTCGGTGATCGCAAATTTACAAAATATGAATACAGCACAACACGGGTTATCGAGCAGGCACGCAGTTAGCGCCCACGTAAAAACTCCTCACTCCTTATTTTATATGCTGTTTACAAAAAAATGAACACTGATATACGCACACACATCACTCCTTTTTCGAAAAACAGTACACACGGACAAGAATGTTGCGAGATAGCTCTTACATTTTACTACACGCACTTTATACCACTTACACACGAATTTAAATTTACTTTAGACACAGATGTACGAATTACCTAAGATTATTACATGTAAAAACGGGGAAAAAGATCAAATCATAATTTTTTTGTATGTGTGCTTGTAGTCTGCGTCAAGTCATGAGAGTAAATGAGTGCAATACTGTGAGATCCTGATATTGCTTGTAAACATCAGCGGAAGTTACTCGACAACGCAGCAAAATACCCATGACTTTGTCTGGACATCGATAAGTAAGACGCACATTTACTTTGAAATAAAATGCTGGATACTACGGTTCAAATCCCGGTGACCTAATGTCCTGTTACTTGATAGATCTAGTAATTACATCTTAGCGTTGGCGTTAGGAAGTTCTTCCGGCCGTAAAAGAGAGAGTTTGGTTCTTGTGTTTTTTTTTGTTCCCTGTTATTTAATAGACTTAGTTTCTAGTAATTACATCTTAGCGTTGGCGTCAGGAAGGGCATCCGGCGTTAAAACAGTAGCTTTGATTCTGGCTTGGGAACTAAAAGCACTTACAACAAATATGGCACTCTAAGTTTGTTATTCAACTACCACGTCATATACACACGTCTGTTAATGCCTCTTACTCGAAAGCACAGTGTTTGATTCTACAGGACCAAATCCACATGTGCGACACAGTTCGCGCTCGCGACCCGTAGGTGCAGAGAAAAGTAGAAAATTATTATAATTAATCTCGTGTAATTAAGTCTTCTGGCTGTGGGAGCGAGTGCTCATGTTTGTTCCAACACTTTCTTCTTTATATTGAGACTAGCCGATATACCCGCGCTTCGCTACGGGATTCTCAGAAAGACTAACCTTGTGGTTTTCCTAACTAAAGTTACTGAAAATAAACTGAGCACTGATCATTGCAGAATGAAAAAGCTACGTTGCTGCGTCTGACTGATTATTGCAGACTAACTGTCAAATAAACTAAAGACTGTTCATTGCAGACTGAACAATGCACTTAGACAAGTTCGATTCCCGACACTGTCTAAAATATCATCATAGAACATACACTTACCTTTGAAGCCAATTGACTTAGTACTTTGTTTATTTATCGTAAAAACAAACTAAGTACTAAGTGGATTATTGCAGACTAACTGTCAAATAAAATAAGGACTGTTCATTGCAGACTGAACAATGCACGTACACAAGTTCTATTCCCGACATCATAGAACATACTCTTACCTTTGAAGCCAATTGACTCGGTCCTTTGTTTATCATAAAATCAAACTTACTAAGTGTCAAATAAACTGAGCACTGATCATTGCAGACTTAACAACTACGTAGCTAAGTCTGACTGATGATTGCAGATTAACTAAGGAAGTGTACGTTATACCTTTCGCGTCAGGCAAGGGATACCATAGTGCCTAGTGTGTTGTTATAGATTTTAGTTACTTCTTACCTCAGGCAAGGGATACCGTAGAGCCTAGTAGTTACGTCTTACGTCAGGCAAGGGATACCGTAGAGCTTAGTGCGTTGTTATAGATTTTAGTTATCTATTATGTTACGCAAGGGATACCGTAGGGTCTAGTAAGTTTTTGCCTGAGCTATATAGAATTGAACGCGGAGCTTTCGGGCAAGAAGCAACGTGCTACACTACGAAGCCGTTATTTTAATATACAGAAAGTAATTACATTTTGTGTACAATATTTTTTTGTATGTGTTACAGAGTTAGACAGAGAACAAAGCAAACATTATAAACAGTAAAGAATGTCGCACGTCAACAAAAATAGGCACTGCATTTCCACTGTAGTAAACTTATTCGGAGCAACTTGCTGGCTGTAGGCATTGTACACAGTACTTTGATCTTTTTATGATTTATATTATTCGTTTGAAGTAAGCTATGCGTGTGTATAATCTATGTTTCTGACAGCAGTGTCCAAAATTTTGTAGGTCCAAATCAAACTCTTGCTAACCTCTGTTTTACGACTAGACCCTAACACATGTACATTTAACCCTTCTTAAGCCTCTGTTTTACAGCTAAATGCCCTTCTCCCGAGGTAGAATTAAAGGTACGTGTGTTCGAACGGTTCGTGAGCCAGAATCAAGGCTTCTGTTTTTACAGCCGAATACCCTTCATGACGCCAACTCTAAGCGATGTAATTAGTGAAGTGCGACATCGTGCTAGGCTCTACGGTATCCCTTGCCTGTCGTAAAAGGTATAACGTACACTTCCCTACTTAGTCTGCCATCATCAGTCAGACTCAGCTACGTAGCTTGTTCAGTCTCCAATGATCAGTGCTCAGTTTGAAATTTTCTTCATCACCACTTTTCGCCATATCTACGCAGCTGAAACTGGTATTTACACGGCATCCTGAGTGCCAAATACAACTCGACCGCGGAAACTATGGATTCGACGCTAAAAATGGCAGTTTTCTATCATTATTGTACGTCATTCCTTCCCCTAGGTTTGCTAGAAATTGTCTTACTGCCCCAGTCTTTTCGAGATAGTAATTTGTTTTTGTACAATACATCTACAATTTTAATAATTCCCTTTTTCACACCTTTTACTTTTAGGATTTTTTATACCCGATTCAAGTGGTTTTCTTTAGTTCTCTTATTTATTGTGACGTTGATTGTTTGTTTATGAACTCTTTTGTAAATATAGAAATATTGTTATGTGTATAGAATTTTACTTTTTAGCTTGACATTATTGAGTTTTGCTCTAAAGTATTTCCTTGTGGCAGCCCAGATTGTCTGGGAAGTAGTTGATCCTTTCAAACAAATAATAAAAATAAATTATAACGTAACGTAATTACGCATCACATTATAGATATGATTTACACGATTCCAAATGTCACTGGGAATGTCACCAATCAGCCGATGGACCCCGAAAACTGTGCAATTAACATTAATATAGGTGA